>NC_081854.1:52932424-53194924 GCF_963259705.1 Myotis daubentonii | reverse complement strand
AGGCCGGGAGCGGGAGCTCGGTTGGGGCTATGTCACGTGTGCGATGCTGTTTGGCATCCGTGTGGAACCTGGATCTGGAGTTCAAAAGAGAGGCCGCCTGGAGGGGCACATTGGGAGCCCCAGCGCACAGACAACATTTAAAGCCTTGCGCCTGCTGATTTTTTATTTCTTATAAATAAAAGAGTCGAAGCAAATATGACGGCGTTGACGTCTATTAATTGTGGGTGGCAGACACGGTGGTGCTTGTAACACTGTTCTCGGTGCTTTGAGTATGTTTGAACTTTTTAATAATGAAGTAACTGAATGCCACAGGCTCCAAACTGCCGAACAGTTCTGTCAGGAGTGCCTTACACCTAGAGCGTGGGTGCTGCAATGGCCGAGGAGCCAGGTCCAAATGCCCCTGGCGCCACTATGCCACTATGCCCAGTGACGGGGGATCGGCTGTCTCCCTGGGCCTCTGTTTCCCCATTTGAACAACAAGGGCCTGGCCCGTGGCTTCTCAGCGTTCCTCTAATGCTGACCATGCAGGATCCAAGGGTCCCTGCCTGCTCTGATTGTCCACCCACCTCTCGCGCCTAGCCTTACGGAGGCGGCCACAAAACCCCCATGAGAGGGCTCTGTAGGTGGAAGGTCAACTTTGCCTCCAAACATGGAAACCGCAGCAAGGGGAGTCGGGGCCCCGTGGCCCCCAGAACCGGGGACCCAGAAAAGAATTAGGTGGAGCTTAGAAGCAGGGACCCCAGAGATGACAACTCTCCCCAATATTTACTGCTGTTGAATGCACCCTGCTCAGGACCCCAGGGCTGGCCCGTGAGCCTGAAACGTACAGATGGGTGGATGGCTGCCAAGTTGTAATAGGCACAGGTAATGATAATAGTAATAATAATAATAATAATAATAATAATAATAATAATAATAATATTTATGTGCCAGGTTCTGAACTGAGTCCTTAATAGGCATTCTCTCATTTAAGCCACACAACGGGGCCAGGGCTGTAGGGCTCTCCTTTTCATTAGCTTGACTGCAGATGAGTAAACTGAGGTCAGACAGGGTGCGGGCTCCAGGTGGCACATGCCCCTGACTTTTGGCCTTTTCACCCATGGGGACTGGGAGTCGCGTCCAGAAGAATGCCCGAGTGGGGGTCTTCTAAAGCCCGGAACTAGGACCCAGCCCCTCCTGCCAACCAGGGGAGCCAGAAGACGACCCTGAGCCAGGGCGGGAGCAGCCCCTGTGAAGGAGGAAGCAGAAAGGGCAGGTAATAGGATGCACAGGACAGGGACACTGGGTGGATGTAGCTGCCAACCTGAGCCCCCAAGTGCCATTGAGCCTGAGCCTGGATCCCTGACACCTTGGCAGGTGGGCGTGTGGGAGGGGGGCAGTCACCCGCATCCTCAGTGATAAAAAGCCACCTGGATGACTGTACTGCTCTCCCCAACCCCTCGCCTGTGGTGTCTGGCTCGGCCGCATGCAAAGCGTCTGGCCCCAGGGGGAGGTGGGGCGAACCTACACCAGCAGCTACTGGGCTATAAATAGCAGCCTCCAGCAGCTGCTCACTCACCTCCTTTCTCCATCACAGACACACCCGAGCCCCTCGGACACCTGGACCATGGACCCTGGGGAGTGCTCCTGCTTGTCTGGTGAGTAAGGATGCCCACCCTGGACCGGCTGGCGTGGCTCAGTGGTTGAGCATCGACCTATGAACCGGGAGGTCACGGTTCGATTCCCGGTCAGGGCACAGGGCTGGGTTGCAGGCTCTGTCCCCAGTGTGGGGCGTGCAGGAGGCAGCCGATCCATGATTCTCTCTCATCACTGATGTTTCTCTCTCTTCTCTCTTCCTCTCTGAAATCAATACAAATAGACATTTTTTAAAAGGATGCTCACCTTTGGGACTGTGCCCCAGCTTCCCCCAGGGAGGCTGCAGAGCCTGCAGGTGTCTGGTTCAGGCCTCCTTCCTGCAGGTAGGAGCCGCCAGTGGTGTTTGTTTCAGACTGGGGACCTCTGGGGCAGCCCCCACCTTCTGTTGGCTACCAGCCTCATTTGCTAGAATTGATAGCCTGGCTCTGGAATGGCTGTGGGGGGCACCTAGCAGCAGGCCCCTACAGACAGCCACCAGGACAGGGAAAGAGCTCAGCCCACGTCCTGGAAACCTGGTTTTGGCCCGTTGCTGCAATCCTTTCTGACACTTAGTATCTCCTGGTCTCAGTTTCCTCGACGGTTCCTGTGGGAACTTGGACTTGGTGGAGATGGCCGAGCACAGGGGTCCTCAAACTTTTAAACAGGGAGCCAGCTCACTGTCCCTCAGACCGTTGGAGGGCTGGACTATAGCTTAAAAAAAAAACCCATGAACAAATTCCTATGCACACTGCACATGTCTTATTTTGAAGTAAAAAAACAAAACGGGAACAAATACAATACTTGTATTTGCATGTGGCCCGCGGGCCGTAGTTTGAGGACCCCTGGGCCCTAGCGGCTTGGTGGAGATCACCTAGCCCAGTGGTTCTCAAACTGGATTCTACAGTAGAATCAATCACCTGTGTTGCTTTTTTAAAATACTGACTCCCACCGGGTCTGCGTGGCTCAGTGATTTACTATCAACCCATGAACCAGGAGGTCACAGTTCGATTCCTGGTCAGGGCACATGCTCTAGTTCAGTGGTCGGCAAACTGCAGTTCGCGAGCCACACTCGGCTCTTTGGCCCCTCAAGCGTGGCTCTTCCACAAAATACCACGTGCAGGCGCGCACATACAGTGTGATTGAAACTTTATGGCACATGGGCAGAAGTCGGTATTTTGTTCAAGAGCCACACTCAAGGGGCCAAAGAGCTGCGTGTGGCTCGCGAGCCGCAGTTTGCCGACCACTGCCCTAGTTGCATGCTCAATCCCAGTAGGGGGCATGCAGGAGGCAGTCAATCAATGATTCTCTCTTATCATTGATGTTTCTATCTGTCTCTCCCTCTTCTTTCCTCTCCGAAATCAATACAAATATATTTTAAAAAATAAAAATAAAAATACTGCCCCAGGGGTTTGGCTCAGTGGATAGAGCATCAGCCTGTGGACTGAAGGATCCCAGGTTCGATTCCGGTCAAGGGCTGTGGGCTCAATCCCGGGTAGGGGGTGTGCAGGAGACAGCCGATCAATGATACTCTCTCATCATTGATATCTCTCTCTCTCTCTCTCTCTCTCTCTCTCTCTCTCTCTCTCCCTCCTTCTCCCTTCCTCTCTGAAATCAATAAAAATATTTAAAATATACATACTGACTCCCTTTCCCCACCCAGATCTTTGAATCAGAAGATCTCAAAGGTTGGTCCCAGGAATCTGCATGTTAACGACGATCCTGGGGTTCGGATCCTGGGAACTGGGAACAACTGGGTGGTCCTCGCCGCTTGGAATGGTGCTCGGCAGCATCTTCCCCTCTTGCCCAGCACGGCCCAGCGACGGCCCGGAGACCCTGCCACGGGGGCGCTCTGCAGCGCACCCTGTGTGCCCCGTCCGCCTTGGTCCTCACGTTTGTGCTCTGTCCTCTCTTCCAGGAGGAATATGCATCTGTGGAGACAACTGCAAATGCACAACCTGCAACTGTAAAACATGTCGAAAAAGTGAGTCCGGCGACCGGGGCACGGAGGGCCAGGCGCTAGGAAACTCTGTTCCCTCCATCCGCAACCCCCAGCCCTGGTGGGAGGGAGGGGTCTGGGTGCCTTTTGCCCTTTTGGGAGGACTGCGGGGCGGTTCCAGCCTGCCCAGCGGAGATGGGGAAAGAGCACTGGCCTGGAGTCAGCAGCTCTGGGCTTGGGTCCCGGATCAGCCACTGTCCAATGCCCTTGGGCAAACCCTGGCCCCACTCTGGGCCTCTGGTGGACTCCGCATGGCCTCTGAGATGCCTTCCAGCTCTAACACCCCACGGCGTCCGGTCCCAGGGTTTGGGGACTGCGGATTGAAGCCCACGGCAGGCTCTTCTCCCACTTCCTCTGAGCGCTGGGAGGGGAGGTGGTAAGAGAGCAAGCAGTGTGGACCGCAAGCTGACCTGTCCATCTCCCGACCCTTCCAGGCTGCTGCTCCTGCTGCCCCCCGGGCTGTGCCAAGTGTGCCCAGGGCTGCATCTGCAAAGGAGGCTCCAGCAAGTGCAGCTGCTGCTCCTGAAGGGCACCCGGCGTGCGGGGTGCGGCCTGGGAAGCGTCTGTACAGTGCGTTAGTGGAGAAGTTGAGACGAGTGTGCTTTTTATATATTTGCCCAACGAGGTGTTGGTGACATTCATGTAAAGTGTTGGAGCAATAAAGTTTCCATTCATGGTTGTCTGGTGGTCAGAGCACTGTTTGAGCCTCACTCAGAAGGGCCCAGAAAGGCCAACTCCATTGCAGATACGGCAGTTGCCTGCCTGCATCCCGTCTGCCCAGGTTACTAACGGCAGGCTCCTGCAACTCTGCCTGGGGGCTTTCTCCTGCTGCCTGGGCCTTTTTTTAAAATATGTTTTGATTGATTTTGAGAGAGAGAGAGAGAGAGGAAGAGAGAGGGTTAGAGAGATAGAAACATCAAGGAGAGAGAAACATCATCAGCCCAGCTGCACATGAGTCAGTGCTGGAGCGTCACCTATGAGCCAGGAGGTCAAGGTTCAATTTCGGGTCAGGGCACATGCCCAGGTTGTAGGTTTGAACCCCAGTGTGGGGTGTGCAGGAGGCAGCCAATCAATGGTTCTCTCTCATCATTGATGTTTCTCTCTATATATATTTTTTACTCTCTCTCTCCCTTCATCTCTGAAAGCAATAAAAATATATTTTTTTAAAACACACACACACACACACACACACACACATCATCAATTGGCTGCCTCCTGCACACCCCACACTGGGGATTGAGCCCACCACTCAGGCATGTTCCCTGACCCGGAATCAAACCGTGACCTCTTGGTTCCTGGGTCAACGCTCAACCCCTGAGCCACACTGGCTGGGTTGCCTGAGCTTTCTTGCCGAAAGCACAGAGTAGGCTGGGAGGACTGGGCAGTCAAGGCCACTGGGAAGCCGAAACCGGTTTGGCTCAGTGGATAGAGCGTCGGCCTGCGGACTGAAAGGTCCCAGGTTCGATTCCGGTCAAGGGCATGTACCTGGGTTGCAGGCACATCCCCAGTGGGGGATGTGCAGGAGGCGGCTGATCGATGTTTCTCTCTCATCGATGTTTCTGACTCTCTATCTCTCTCCCTTCCTCTCTGTAAAAAATCAATAAAAATATTAAAAAAAAAAAAAAAAAAGGCCACTGGGAATAGCCCCTAACCAATGCCAAATAGTAGTGAGGAGGTAAAACAGATACCCCATGTCTTTACCCTTACAGTGGGACAGATCTGAGACCTGGTCCGCACCACCCCCAGGAATCCTGGTTTCTGCAGCTCCTTCATCTTCTGCTGTCCCAGCCTGATTCCCCAATAACACAAAACACAATCCCCCACTGACCTCCCTCTAGGTCTTGATCTGAGCTGTGCCTTTCTCTGCTCCCATTCACCCATAAATGTTATTTGACCCAGTCTGGTATTCCAGAAAAATGTTAAAGTCTGATTCAGTGATGTACTTGTCCAAGTCATCTTTCCTCACACTGTTATATAAAATGTCTTGGGGCCGAGATACCAAAGAAAGAGGCTAACAACTCCATCATTATATGAAGAGCTTAGGAAGGGAACTTATATACATAAGAGGCTCATCTGGGGACAGCAAGACGACATGGATGCCCCCTGCACCATGTGGCAGGCGTTAAGGGGTTACATAGGACAGGGCGGGATGAGTAGGGGTACTGGGGTGTGACCCACCCCGGATAATGGGGCAAAGATTTACCCACTTGCCTAAGGAAGGGCAATGGCCTGTTCCAGGAACCAGCAGCCTGGGGCACAGGAAAGGGGGGTGGGATTTGTGGGAAGCAATCTTTTTTTTTTTTTTATTAGTTAAGGTATTACAAATGTGTCCTCATCCCCCCCATTAACCCCCAACCTCCCCTCCCCACACACACACGCTCCCATCCCCCCATTGTCCATGTCCATTGGTTTGGCTTATATACATGTATACAAGTCCTTCTGTTGATCTCTTCCCCTTACCCCCTCCCTCCCCTACTTTCCTTCTGGGTATTGATAGCCTGATCGCTGTTTCTCAGTCTTTGGGTCTGTCCCTTTTCATCAGTCTATGTTGTTCTCTATAATCCACAAATGAGTGAGATCATGTGGTATTTATCTTTCTCTGACTGGCTTATTTCACTTAGCATAGCAATCTTCGTTCTGCTGGGATCTAACTGGATCTAGCCTAAGGGTCCGGCAGTCTCTGCTCCACAAACTCCAATCCTCAGCTCGTTTATTAGTTTTTCTCTTTTCTCTCCTTGTCTTTTTAAAGTTTCTTTTGATCGATTTTCAGGAGGAAGGGGAGGTAAATGCCTGTTTTCAGTCTACCATCTTGTAGGCTTTTTACTGGTATAATTGCTCATCTTGGCAACAACCCAACAGAATGGGGATTGCTACCTGCATTCTACAAGTGGGGAAACTGAGGCTCGGAGAAGACCCCAACTCGGGCAGGACTCGCTGAGAGGGAAGCTTGAAGACCATGTGGGAAGGCGGGGGAAGGGGTGGAGCTGAAGTGGAAAGCAAGCAGACGGGTTACAAGCGACCTTAAGCAGAGGAGACACGAAGGAAACAGATTGTAGGTTTACAAAGGAGAGCTTTCCCACGGCAGAGCTTCCGGGAGCCGGCAGGTGCTGTGTCAGGAGGCTGACACGTCATGGGTCGTGTTCCCGTGCTGCCTAAGGAAGACAATGGAGACCTCGGAGGGGCTGTGACAGACTCTGCACCTGCTCAGGATATATTCCAACTTGGATGGAGACCAGAGGAGGGCTTGGTGGGAGAGGAATGGAGGCACGGTCACAAGACAAGAAGGGAAGTTCCTCGTGTGGGCTGCAGGGGGCGCTCCAGGCACACAGGCAGCTGAGGCAGAACCAGCTGGGCCCTTGGGAATGGTACAAGGGTTGAGAGGGGTGTTCAGGCTTCACAATGGCTGGCTTTGGGACCCGGACATACCAGAAAGGGCTTAGACCCTCAGGTACAAATGCTCGGAGGATAAATCAAAGCCAGCTCTCCAAGAGACGATTGCGCCTTAGTTGTAAAGGCCTTCACAAAGTGTAAACTCCCACCCAGATTCACAGGGCATACGGGTTTTAAAATAATTTGGCACCTGGCTGGTGTGGCCCAATGGTTGAGTGTAGACCTATGACCCAGGAGGTCATGGTCCAATTCCCGGTCAGGGCACATGCCCAGGTTTCAGGCTCGATCCCCAGTGTGGGATGTGCAGGAGGCAGCTGATCAATGATTCTCTCTCATCATTGATGTTCCCATCTCTCTCCTCCTCTCCCTTCCTCTCTGAAATCAATAAAAATATTTTTAAAACATAAAATAATTTGGCAATGTAATCAATGGACCACAAAAACATTTGTTCCCATTTTAGCCAATAGTTTCACTACTGGAAATCTATTTTAGGGAACTCACCACACATTCAGTGGGGGGAAAGCCTCACTCACTCACAGGGGGGTGCACTTCAGTACTATTTATAATTGTGAAAAACTGGAAACAACCTCATGTCTAAGGCTATGAAATTGTTCAAGTAAGCTGTGGCCCGTGCACATGATGGGACATGACACGGCCACTAAAAATGCACAGGAAATGATTTTGGTTAAATCTTAAATTATAGGCTATGAATTAGTTATGCAGTCATTTTTTTTTTTTTTTTCAGAAGAAAGGCCACATAGAATACAAAATGTGAAAATGAAATATACTAAAATCTTGACAGTGGCTGAGTTCAAATCACAGATATTTTTCTTTCTTTCTATTTTTCAGAATTTTCCAAAATTTACTGACATGGCCTTTATTAAAATAAATACTGTTTGCAAAGAAAAAAATATGTATACTTTGAGACACAAATTCTACTTTAAAGAATGTTGTTGTCTCCAAAGGGAAAAATCATGGACGTAGCCCTAGCCAGTTTGGTTGAGTGGATAGAGCATCCGCCTGCAGACTGAAGAGTCCCAGGTTCAAGTCCAGTCAAGGGCACATGCCCCAGTTGTAGGCTTGACCCCCAGTGGGAGGCATGCAGGAGGCAGCCAATCAATGATTCTCTCTCATCATTGCTGTTTCTATCTCCCTCTCCCTTCCTTTCTGAAATCAATAAAGATATATTTTTTAAAGATCATAGAAGTGAAATTAATTTCAGGGACAGAAATTTACAATCTATTGATAAATATGGGAAAATCCATTTATAAATCAGTGTACTGTAGGCTTCTAATTTTATATTTGAAAGGATTATATCTGCACATATTTAATTCTCCAAAAATTTATACAATAAAGGAAGAATAAAGGGGAGGAGGGTATTTTAGAAGGATGTTATGGTTTTCAGACCCTTCAAGATCCTGGCTACCCTAGGGTGGAGGGGGATGTATTAGGGTTCTCCAGAGAAACAGAACCAGTATATATATATATGGATCTTGATATGACATATATGTACATATATATCCATATACATATATATCTATGTACATATGTGTGTTTGTGTATATATATATACATATATATATGGTGGGGCAAAAGTGGGTTTACAGCTGTTCATATGGAAAACAATACAATCATTAATAAATAATAATACAAGAATAAACTTTTGCATAGTCACAACTGTAAAGCTACTTTTGCCCGCCCCGTTCATACATTAGCATAGGTTATGCGTTTATGATAGGAGTTGGCTCACATGCTGTGGAGGCTGAGGCCCACAGTCTCCCACCTGGACGCCGGAGAACCAGGACAGCGGGTGGTGCATTCAGGCCGTTAGAAACCTGAGAACTGGGAGCGGCCAACGTCTCTGAGCAGGACAGGGATGTCTGGGCTCAGGCAAGGCCATTCGCCCTCCTTCTGCCTTTCTCCATCCAGGCCCTCAGCAGCCTGGCTGCTGCCCACCCACACTGGTGGGAGCAAGCTTCACTCAGACTAACAATTCAAATGCTAATCCCTTCCGGACACGGCCTCACAGACACACTCTGAAGTGAGGCTTTCCCAGCTGTCTGGGCCTCCCTGGGCCCAGGGGGGTTGACATGTAAATTACCCATCACCGTGGAGCGCGGACGGGGAGACTGCTCTCACGGCTCTGAAGCCTGGGTCTCAAGAACGCGTCCCCGCCGTGCACACCGAGGCGTGCACCCGGGTGGGGAGTGCCCTCCCCTGTGCACACAGTGGGAAGTGAGGTGGCTGCCCGCCAAGCGGGGAGTTGGGGAGCACGGTGGGGGAGGGGGACTGCTGCCGCAATGCGCGCTTTCCTGGGAGCGCAGATGGAGAGGGGGCGCCGAGCGCGCGCGCGCCGCGGGCTGTGCTTGCGCGCCCCCGCCTGGGGCTATAAAAGCCTCATCACCTGCGGCCACTGAGCCTCCAGTTGTCGGGAGAAGCCAATTCACCCTCTCCAGCGCCATCTCCGCTCGACATGGACCCTGAGACCTGCCCCTGTCCTACCGGTGAGCCCCCCCTAGCCCCCCCATGCTGCGGCACAGCGCGCCCCCGCACTCCCAAAGAATCCCATGTCCTCTGGCTCCCGACAAGGACTTTTGGGGGAAGGGACCCTTATTTCCCACTTTAAACCTCCTGAAAGGTGGGCATATCCCAAAGGGCACTGAGATTCGGCACCCCGCCTCCTCCCTTTAGGACTGGCCCCGCCCGAGTTTTCTCACTTGAACCATTCCTGCGGCTCCCCCCCCCCCCCCCCCCCCGCGTCTAGGAGGGTCCTGCACCTGCGCTGGCGCCGACTCCTGCAAGTGCGAGGGATGCAAATGCACCTCCTGCAAGAAAAGTGAGTGTGGGACCCCCTCTGCCCCAGCCTGCTCTGCTCCCCCCGCCTGTCCACGCAACATGGAGAGACCCGGGGGGCCCCCCTACTACATTGCTTCTGACTCTTTCCGGGACAGACGTCCTCGGGAGGCCTGGCCCCACCCCCAGTGATTCATCCAGCAGGCCTGGGGCAAGACATTTTGGAAATTCCCAGAAGATTCCAATAGGAAGCTGGAACTGAGGACTGTTATCCTGGTGCACCTCCCCATTTCTCTCCCCCCCTAAAACCTCCAGTGCCTGGGGGAGCCATTAGTGAGTTTGGGGGTTGGCATGGACTTCCCATCCCCCTCAGGCCTTTGTGGATTCCCCTTAATGTGACCTCCCCAGGTCTCCCCAGTCGCAGCAGCAGTGTAATGTGCAGGGGGAGTAGGAGGTGGGAGGAGGCCTCTCTTTTCCAGGGGGTGTAAGACTAGATGACCCCGTGGGTCTCCTGGACCCCCCCACACCCGTACCCTCTGTGCTCCTCCTAGTGCGTCCTCCAAGCGCCTTTTCAAGGCCATGTGCCCTGTGATGCTTTTTCCATCAGGCCCCGCTCTCCCCCTCCCCCAGCCGGGGCCTGACCCTGCCATCCCGGACGCCCCTGTGTGACCAGAAAGGGGACTGGGCCTCAGGCCAGCTGGTAGCGTCTGGGTTTCTTACTTCGTGTGTTAAGGCTGGGGACAGTGGAACCAGGAAGGGCCTAGGGGAGCAGTAGCAACAGGAGGGAGCCCCGGGGGCAGCGTTGGCTCCCTAGAAACGTTCAGGGGAAGAAGTGAGCCCCGGCGGCTGCTGTCAGCTCACTGGACAGTGGGAGGAGAGGGCCTTGGGGACAGGTTCAGGGGGTTTAGTCCAGGAGGAGCTGCCACGGCCCCTGGCTCCCCTGGTTACAGGCCCATGGGGACCCTTAGAGTTTAGGAGAAAGAAAATTCACTCGAAAGGGAGGTCCGAGTGAATGTGCCCAAGGAGGGCCACGCTGGCTTCTTTGTCTCGAAGGGTTTCATCTGGTCTCCGAGGTGGGGATGCTAGGGGAGTTCTCAGGGACGATCTCCATAGACCATTCCTCAGCTTTTCTAGATGGTGGTGTCCACGGATTGGTCAGCACCAGGGCAGGGGGGTCAATAGGCATTGCCACCTGGTTTTGCTGCTTTTCGGGGCCTGGAGCTGAAATATAGCCGAGGCCTAGATGTTATCTCCGGGGAGGAAAGGTCAGGCCGGGACCAAACCGCAGGCTCAGCGCGAGGCTGGGGGAGGGAAGGCTCCCCGGGCAGCGAGGCCTGGCATTAGTTTGCTCCGTGCCGGGCACCCAGGGCTTTCCGCCCTGGTGACCTGTGTGTGGCTGTAAATTGCTCGGCTCGTCTGTTCAGCTATTTGTCTCAGGTCTCAGCTCCAGTTGCCAAGGAATTTTCCTAGCTTCCTCCTATCCTGCCTCACCATCACTTACCTGAAGGGCTGGGGGCTGGGTACCCCTCTCCCACAGACAGCCCAACATGCAGCTGACACACCATAGACGCTGAGTCAGACCAGGTGTGAGACTAGATAGGGGACAACAGCCAGCCTCCTGGCACCTCTCCTTCTACCCCCTCCCCTTTTACCCGCAGGCTGCTGCTCCTGCTGCCCTCCCGAGTGCGAAAAATGCACCAAGGATTGTGTGTGCAAAGGCGGAGAGGGGCCGGAGGCCGAGGCTCAGAAGTGCAGCTGCTGCGATTGAGAGGAGGACCTGCCCCTGCAGGAAACACGTGTAAATAGTGCTGAGTGGCCCAGTGCCACCTTCCCTGCGGGGGGGAGGAGAGGGGCTTGGCTGTGTGTCCCCCACTCCTGCAAGTGACAATAAAGCCTATGAATGGCATAAGCCAAGGACTGGTCTCTTCTTACAGGGGAAGGATGGGGGGGGGGGGAGGGCAGCGTGCCTAATCCGAGGTGCCCAGCTGCAAAGTGAAACCCTGAGACTTGGCTCCTGTTCTGTTTGGGGCTGAGATGGAGTCGAGCACCTCCCCTCCCCAGATGGCCCTGATCCTCCTGCTCAGTCAGGGTCAACTCTGGGGAAAGGGGAGATCAGACCCATCGAGGTTTGTTTCAGCCCCTCTTCATCTGTAGCGTGGGGCAGGGGGAAGTTAAAACCAGCCCCCAGCTCCCGAAGCCCGTCATTTCTGGAATTTTCTAGTTGCTACAAAGCTGCCAGTTTTCAGAGGCATTAAGGGGGGTCCAGGAGGCTCCGGGCCGGTCTTGGCAAACTCAGCTGCGTTTCCAAGGTCACGGCCCTGAAGAGCCCGTCTCCCTGAAACTGAGTGTTGGGGTCCTTTTCAAAGCGCCTCCCATGGCACTTCGTCTCCGCGCCCCCTTTCTTCTTGGGGAAGTGGGGCAATAAGAGCTTTTATCCGAGGTCCAGGCCGTGGGGAAAGACAACACCCAGCTCCGCCTGGGCGGGCTGAGGAGGGAGAAACCGGGCCGGGAGAGAAAGGCTGTCCGGGAGGGAGACACAGCGCTGTGAACACGCCCTCCTAGTGAGTTTTGGTGGTCCATTCAGAAGCCCACCGGGATGTATTTGTAATAGGCTACGTTGAGAAAAAAGAAGAGTGCGAGAAAAGCCACGCCGGCTCTGTAAAGAAACGACAAAAAAGGCTGGTCGTTGGCGAGCCCTGCTTGTTCTGCAGGAAGTGGTGTTGGCTCAGTAGGACAAAGGGTGTCCAGAAAGACGCCTGGGCAGCTGGAAGAAGACACAGGTGATCAAGTCAGTGGCCAAAGGGTTCATTAGTCAGGGAAACGTGTTGGGATGGTTGGCTACCGATTTGCATATCGTCTGTGAACAAAAGCAAAACACAAAGCTATCGCCCTGGCTGATAGCCGGGGCTCAGCGGTTAGAGCGCCGGCCCTCGAACCGAAGGGTGGAGGGTTCATTCTGGTCAAGGGCACGTACCTGGGTTGCAGGTTCCCCGCCCCAGTTGGGGTACGTACAATTGATGTGGCTCTCTCACATCGATGTTTCTCTCTCTCTCCTCTCTCCCTCCCACTCTCTCTAAAATCAATGGAAAAAAATATCCTCCAGTGAGGATTAAAAAAAAAAATCAAAGCTGTAAAAGAAATTTGGAAGAGGAAAACAGAAGACTCTTTATTCCTTTGGGGTAGAGATGACTCTGCTACATAAGACACATAAAAGAAGAGACTGATAAACTTGAGATTGCCTTGAACTCCTTCCCCTTAAGTAGAGTACTTTATTGGATCCTTAAACTCTAGAAGAATGGTATGACTACCATGGCCGTTTTATACATGGGGCACTAGGGCCTAGGGTCATTTGCATGAGTTCTGTTAAAAAATAAACCGAGGCTTCATAAAAATGCGAAGTTTACTTGAGCAAAAGTCCATTTGAATTGGGAAGCATCCAATCTGACAGAAAGGAGCTTCAAGGAGCTGCGCAAGAGGAAAGACGGTTACAGGCGAAGGGAGCAGGAATGAGGAAGTTGTAACAGGCAAAACAAAATGGGGTGATTCTTGCCATTTACTTTCCCCGGGGGGATGGCAGGAATCACTCAGGCAGATTACCTAACCCGTGGGGTCAGGTGGCTCCTGACAGACTGGTTGAAGCTCATTCAGCCTTTGAATGAGTGACCTTTTCCGTCTTTCCGTGGGATTCTGAGCAGGCAAGGAGACACACATCTCCACCAAGTCTGCCATCTCAACGTGGCCCTCCAACCTGCCTCATTGCAAGAGTATTTATGGATGCTGGACACCGAGGGTAGATGAAAAGAAATGGTCTCTGGCCCAGCCGGTGTGGCTCAGTGATTGAGCATTCACCCCTGAACCAGGAGGTCATGGTTGGAGTCCTGATCAGGGCACATGCCTGGTTTCGGGCTCCATCCCCAGTAGGGAGCCTGCAGAAAGCAGCTGATTAATGATTCTCTCTCATCATTGATGTTTCTATCTCTCTCTCCCTCTCTCTGAAACCAATTTTAAAACAAGAAAAGAAAAGGTCTCTGTCCTTCACGGAGCTCATGGACTTGTGGGAGGATAAAACCACCGCAGAACAGCCAGAGTGAAATGCTTGATACTTTAGTGCTGGAAGACTTATAGAGCATGGCTCACAGGCTCTCTGTTTTAAAGATGGGAGACTGAGGCCCAGGGATGGAGGGGGACACATAAAAGCTCTGGTAGCTTTAAGAAGGAAGAAACCCTACCAGATTGGGGGATCAGGAGGAGGCGCGTAAAATGGGTTTGGGGCCCTGGCCAGTGTGGCAAAGTGGTAGGGTGTCGCCCGTGGACCAAAGGGTTGTGTAACGGGTCCAATTCCCAGTCAAGGGCAGGTACCTGGGTTGCAGGTGTGTTCCCCTGCTCCAGTCAGGGCACTTGTGGGAAGCAACCAATCGATTTCTCTCTCACATTGATGTTTCTCTCCCTCTCCCCCTCCCCTTCCTCCTCTTTCCCTCCCCTTTCTCTAAAGCAGCGGTTCTCAACCTGTGGGTCGCGACCCCTTCACAGGGGTCGCCTAAGACCATCGGGAAACACATGTATAATTACATATTGTTTTCGTGATGAATCACGATGCTTTCATTATGTTCAATTTTGTGACAATGAAATTGGGGGTCACCACAACATGAGGAACTGTATTAAAGGGTCGTGGCATTAGGAAGGTTGGGAATAGAGTCTGAAGGGATATTTATTCAATGGAAAAAATATCCTTCAGTGAGGAACTATAAACAGCCACCCCAGCAGTAAAAGGAGAAGGAAAAATCACCTCCTTCATTCCAGATGGCATCCTTCTATTAATGCAGGCTGGGCTCAATCACTGCTTCACACTGAAGAGTCACCTCAGATCTGCAGGGGGATGTTTTCTCCCCTCCAATGCTGCTTGGCTTCGTCTCCCTCCCCCCCTTCCATGTCAGGGATGCAGACATCAGACAGTTTTCCCTCTCCACGTCTGTCCCAAGCACAGTGAGGCTTTCAGGGGTGTGGAGATGAGCAAGACGAGGCCCGGGACCCCCTTCACCTTTGTTGATTGGTCACCCCTTGCCTTCCAGAGTCAAAATGATTCAAGGGAGACAGCTGAGACTGGAAGCAAGTTTTTCTCCGAGCATGGATGGCCCAAACCAGGGCTAGATTAATACTTTGGGGGCCAAAACAAGCCCAACTGTCTCTTCACACAGTTGGAGTGTTTCCACTGGGGGGACAAATAGGCATCTGATTTACTAGAAAGCAGAAATGTTGCCTATAATGTGTGTGTACATGTAAGTATCAACAACACAACCGGCCCACTGCCCAAGAGCAGCCCTGCAATGCGCTCAGGCCACAGGGCTGCCGGACACTGTGAGGTTTCCAGAAGCTTGGCTCTCAAATCAGAGAACCATTGCACGTGACCCTCAAATTCTGGTACAATCTGACCATTTCACAGACGAGTATACTGAGGTGAACCGCATCCAGCACGGCCAGGGGTGAACCTGAGGAGGGGCGGTGAAGGATTAAAGAAGACGGACAAGAGAATACAGTTGGGACCAGGTAGGATCACTGTGCCTGGATGAGGAAACAGTGACCCAGCCTGTAAGCCGAAGCTTTATTTTATAGTCAGATCACCCAAAGCAAAGCAAGGGGAGTGGTCAACATGTTTACCATGTTATTTCGAGTTTCAAATCTATTTTGCTCCTCAAGCCTTATTTTGGCAGCACTTGCTGCACCTCCCACAGCCCCTTAGCTACCTAGGAAGGAACTAGGGAGGACTACAAGATCAAGCTTCATCATTCCAGGAGGGCTCTGCCCTCCAAGCTGGGACTTGTTTGTGGCCCTGCCACCGGTCAGTCCGAGGCTTGGCCCTATAGCCACTCCTTACACTGAGGCTTAGAGGGGCCCTGGCATATAACTGGCCCCAGGTCATCCAGCAGAGTGACCGTTAGAATTTAGTCCCTCTGACAGGCCAACTCTCCCTCCCTGCTTGGTTTTTGTTGTTGTTGTTAATCCTCACGCGGGGATAGGTTTCCATTAATTTTTAGAGAGAGTGAAAGAGAGGGGGAGAGACGGAGAGAGAAACATCAATACATTGGTTGGTTGCCTCCCGCACGTGCCCCAATCAGGGGGCTGCAACCGAGGCACGTTCCCTTAACCGGAATCAGACCCGGGACCCTTCACGCTGCAGGTCAGTGCTCTATCCACTGACTAGGGCCCTGCTTGGTATTTTCATTTGAGTTAGCACACAGGTCCCAGAGAGGTGGAAAATGGTTTTACTTACATTTTGCAATCGGCCCTAAACAAGGTGAAGGCTGGGAAGGGAGGAGCCATCGAGGCGATGACCCCCAATACCTTACTTGACAAATATTTATGACGCGCACCCTGCGCCCAGGGCTGGAGACACATGGCAGGGGCAACGAATGCTCTTGGAGTTTTCAACGGCAGCCTGGGTTAGGGAAGGACACCGGTACGCCCGCATGTATTACAGACACGGGAAGTTCCAGGGGAAAAAAGGACAGGGTGTCTTCCAGCACGTAGCACGGGCACCCTGCTGGAGCACGGGGCTCAGATGGCTCCCAGAGGAAGTGAGGTTTGAGCTGAGCTGTGAAGACGTCTCCACAGGACCCGACGGTAAACACTGCCAGGACAGCCTGTTCTCTGCCGCCTCCTCACTGCACGCCCGCCGCAGCCGCCAGCAGCCCCTAGGCCTGCCAGGGACCTTCCAGGAACCCGTTTCCCAACTCTGACGACACATTCTGGGCATTCGGAGGTTGCTGATCCAGAGAGGAATCCGGGCCACCTGGCCCCTCTTCCTCCCAGCATCCCCCGGGGAAGAAAGCTCTGTGGGGTTTTTCCCTTCCACGTGTTCCAGAACGCGCCAACTTGCCAGCCAACTGCCTCCCCTGCTCCTCCCTCCCCTGCCCGGCAAGGCCTCACCCTCCTCGCGTCCCTGACCCACTTCCTCCCAGGCTGCACTGGTCTCCTCCTCTCTGCTCCCCCGGCCCCCGAGGGTGCCTTCCAGCCCAGCCATGACCCTGCTGTCACTTTTCCCTGGGCCCCGTGGGGACACTGCCCCCACCCACCCCCGCCCATGAGTGTCCGGACCACAAGGCTTGTGGCTTCTTGGCTTCTATGCTCCTCTGTGGCTCAGTGATGCCTACCCTTAGACAGCCCTCAGCATCGGCTGGGCTCTCTGATTCAAATCACCAGGTTCTGCACTCCCTAGCTCTGTGACCCTGGGCAAGTTGCTTAACCTCCATTTCCTCCTCTTTATTTATTTTTTAAAATATATTTTTATTGATTTCAGGGAGGAAGGGAGAGGGAGAGAGAGATAGAAACATCAGTGATGGCTCTAGCTGGTTTGGCTCAGTGGGTAGAACGTCAGCCTGCGGACTGAAGAATCCTGGGTTCGATTCCGGTCAAGGGCACATGTCCAGGTTGCAAGCAGGATCCCCATTAGGGGGTGTGCAGAAGGCAGCTGATCATTGATGCTTCCATCTCTCTCTCTCTCTCCCTTCCTCTCTGAAATCAATAAAAATATATTTTTTTTTTAAAAAAAAGAAAAGAAATATCAATGATGAGAGAGAATCATTGATTCTCTCTCATCACTGATTGGCTGCTCCTGAACACCCCACACTGGGGATAGAGCCTGCAACCCAGGCATGTGCCCTGAAGGGGAATCTAACCATGACCTCCTGGTTTATAGGAGCCACGCCAGGCGGGGCAATTTCCTCCTCTTTAAAATAGGAATGACAGATGGTCCCTACCTCCCAGTGTTGGTGAAAGGAGAGCTCCCACAGAACTGGAAGACTACCCTTCCTATTGTTGCCAAAGCACTGCATATATAACGGGTAAGATATGTCAATAACCGTCCCACGGGTTTCATATGATGCTACACGGTGATTAAGTCTTGACACATACAAAGAATTTTTTGGTAATCTGCTCTCACTTCCAACGGATTACTTCTCCGAGCAGGATCCCCAGAATCGGCTTTCAGGCTCTCTAACCACTAGGGTTCAAGTACGGGGCACACGGGGTGTGGGGAGCGAGCTGCGCCGAGGTCACGGCGGGAGGTCAGAGCCGGGTGCTCGGCGCACGTCCCAAACGCCTAGTCACAGCTCTGCACCCGGCACCCCCGCCACACCTCCCCCCCACCCCCCGCGCGAGGTCGCCCGGCGCGCACCCAGGGAGGCTCCGGGCAACGGCCGCCTGGATCCGTGTGCACAGCCCGGTGCGCTCGGCCCCCTGCGCCCGCCGCCACCTCTGACTCATCGAGGGGCGTGTGCAGGCGGCGCCCGGCACCGGCGGCTTTTGCACTCGCCCCGGCCGCGTCCCGCTATAAAGGAAGCCTCCGCGCGCCCCGCTTCACAGCGCCTCCCGCAAGCTCCAGCGATCAGTGCCACCTCTGTCCTCGGACTCCAGCCACCGTTCAGCTCGCCATGGACCCCAACTGCTCCTGCGCCACCGGTAAGTGGGCCTGGTCCGGGGCTGGGGATGCCCGGTGTCCTGCTCCTTCTAATCCCTGGGCTCCAGGGTACGAACGGCTCTTAGAGCGGCCGGTGCGCGTTTCTCCACGGCCCGCCGTTGTACTGACAGTTGGCTGTGGAGCTGGCTTCGCTGTGGGTCTGGGAGCCTCTAACGCAGGCTCCCGGCACCCCTTCACTGGTTGGGTATCCGGGGACCATTCTCACCTGTTTTTCTTCTTGCAGGTGGTTCCTGCACCTGCGCCGGCTCCTGCAAATGCAAAGACTGCAAGTGCACCTCCTGCAAGAAGAGTGAGTGCAGTTTTCTCTTCTGCTCCCGACGTGCCCCTCCCGCCCCCACCCTGCATGCCCTCCGCCCGGAGGGGAATTTAAACAGGGCAGCTGCCTCCCCTAGGGAAGGCGGCACCTCCTCCACCGTGGCCCCTGTTGCGAAGGACGGGATTTCTTACTGATCTTTTATCCCAAGCGCTCACCTCTGCCGCCTCCTCTCCTCCCACAGGCTGCTGCACCTGCTGCCCCGTGGACTGTGCCAAGTGCGCCCAGGGCTGCGTCTGCAAAGGAGCCTCCGACAAGTGCAGCTGCTGTGCGTGATGCGTGATGCCTGATGGAGAGCCCGCTCCCGGTTGTAAATAAGCCACGTGTATAAACCTGCATTTTTTTGTACAACCCTGACCCGTTTGCTACATCCCCGTTTTTATTTCTATAAAACACACGAATGACAATAAAAGTTGTTGGCTTTATTCGGAGTCTGTTTTCCTTGGCGTGGGCACCAGGGCTGGGTGTGGGGGACTGGATGGGAAGTGAAGGGACCTGGGTCGGGAACGGAAATGTTGTTATTCCCTAACAGCCTTCAGGCAAGCCAGGTGGCCTCCCGGAGGGGGCTCTATGGGCATTGGGTGGACACAGGATCCCCTCTGTGGTCAC
This sequence comes from Myotis daubentonii, assembly GCF_963259705.1. Classification (NCBI taxonomy): domain Eukaryota; kingdom Metazoa; phylum Chordata; class Mammalia; order Chiroptera; family Vespertilionidae; genus Myotis; species Myotis daubentonii. The sequence goes on along the minus strand of NC_081854.1, from coordinate 53,175,736 downwards.
GACGTTGATGGCACAGAAACTTCTCCATCCAGAATGCTCATTCCCTGCGGTTTCCCGGACCCACTTCGGTACCTCACGGCATGGAAGGCTTGAAAAATCTATAGAGTACCTTACTTGCTTGATCCTGACATGGGCTTTAAAATCCCCCTTTGTAGTGAAGAAATTCCCCCTAATCCACCCCAGACCTACATATTGGTAAATAATAATTACTATCAAATGGCATAAAAGAGCAACACAAGCCACATTTTTAGATTCAAGACACATTTTCCATAGAGAACAGATATGCGAGATTTTAACACGCTGCACACGGCTCATCAGAAGGGTGCATTGAGACAATTTATAAATCCCCCCAAAGTGTGGACCTCAGACACCTGGAGCACCACTGTCCCACTTTGAACTTGGTTCAGAAACTTTGCAAGTTCCTCCGTAGGGCAGGCTCAACCCTGGCCCTCCTCCAAAATCCAGCTCCTGGCTGTTTGAAACCAGCAAAGTGCCTAGGGATTTGAAGCGAATCACCCAGGCTTCTTTTCTCAGAGGGAGGGGTGGCTGAGAATGGCTCCAGGGGAGGCACCCCGTCCCCCAGTCACTCCCTATCCCCACCCCCACCCCCATTAGCCTGTGCAGGGCGATGTCAGGTTCGGCAGTTCAGAAGCAGTGACTTGTAATTAATGACAACGGTTAGTCCCCCCTGGCTGTTTGTAGAAGGAGTTGCTATTTGATGTAAAATCAAAGAGAAAGACAAGTCACATGGACCAGGAGTCAGGACCGTGCTTGCCTGCAAGGCTCTATGTGAAGAAGGGATCACAAGAGCCAGCCTGTGCCAAGCGCATGGGTTTTGGTGTCATGCAGCCTGGTTCACAGCCTACTTTGCCACACGTGGCATGTCCTGCGCGAGTCGCTGAAACTCTCTGAGCCTCCGTGACCCCATTTGTAGAAAGGAGATTATATTTCTAAGGGAGGAATAAATGACAGTGTCCTGGCTCCAGGGCAGGCTTAATAAGCAGTGGCTGTTACGATCTGTAGGGAGCGGCTATGGGGCCAAGCTTCGGACTGACCGGTGGCAGAGCCACATTCAAGTCCCAGCTTGGAGGGCAGAGCCCTCCTGGCACAAATAAGCTTGACCTCATAGTCCTCCCTTGTTCCTAGGTAGCTAAGGGGCTGTGGGAGGTGCAGCAAGTGCTGCCAAAACAAGGCTTGAGGGACAAAATAGATTTGAAACTTGCAAGGACATTGCAAACATGTTGACCACTCCCCTTGCTTTGCTTTGTGTGATCTGACTATAAAATAAAGCTTCGGCTTACAGGCTGGGTCACTGTTTCCTCATCCAGGCACAGTGATCCTACCTGGCCCCAACTGTATTCTCTTGTCTGCTTCTTTGTTCCTTCACTGCCCCTCCTCAGGTTCACCCCTGGCCGTGCTGAACTATGCTCCAGGTGGCTTCACTCCCTGGCCACTGCGAGCTGGTCACCGTGTTACTGGATGCTCAACCCGGCCTCTCACAAGGAGAGCCATTTGTGCTCCTGGCTGGAGAGATCAGAAACAGCGGAGTGTTCTTGCCACTAATGCCTCTAAGCCAGGTTCCAGCATCCTCACCTTCCCTGGGAAATGTGTGTGGAAGGTCTTGGCTGAGGCCATGATGCTGCAATCTGCCTGCAGTGCATGTCCCACCTGTGTCACTTAGAGCCGCGTGACATACCCTCTGTGTGGCTCAGCCTCCTTCACTGTCAAGGGGTAAAGTAAGGCAGATGGGTCAGAGGAGTGAATGGGTTTGTACGGATACAGAACCCACATGAGCTCTGGCACGTGCGGAGCGGTCTACAATACTAGCTACTTGTCTTATGACTGTTCTACGTGGCTGAGGGGAAATAGATTTGCCTCCAAATAAGCCAGGGCTGGTGAGCCAGGCTGTGTGTCCCGTGTTGTCCACGAAGATGTGACCTGCAGACCAGAGTCCTTCACTCTTCCACCAAATTGTGATCGGCACAGGAAATGTCCAGGCATGAAGAAGATGCCCTGTATCTCCTCAGAAACCCAAAGAAAGCTGCCATTTGTAATTTGAAATGATTCCTATTTTCTTAAATATATTTACATGGAAAGCCGACTATTTTACCACTGATAGCAACTATAAAATGTGAGACACTGGAGCTGGCCAGACGATTCTCATGTTATAATAATAACATCATAATTATATTACTATTACTATAATACATATTTATATTATTAATCATTACGTACATCATTAGGATAAAATCTATATATGTCACGTGTATTGCTGCCACAGTGGGTGAGCTGGCAGCTTGCTCTGGCTTAAATGGCTTCGAGCCTTAGAGAAGTGCTGTCAACAGACCCCAGCCACAGGCTGGCGATCCAGGGGTCTTCTTCCCCTTCCCTCAGAAGCCTTGCTGGAATCCACCGAGTGTACAGATTCCCAGCTATGTCACGGGGGCAAGTGATTTAGCCTTTGTGTGTTGAAATGGTCCCATTAGCAGAAAGGGCTCGTACCTACTAATAGAAGTATTTCCCTTATATGGCTGTTGTGAAAGTGCAAAGATCCAGAGTGATGAAAACATGACCTGCCAATCACTAAGTGCTGCGTCATCGTCATCAGCCGGGAAGAGGGAGAACACTCCTCTTGCAGTGATATTGCGGCAGGCAGTTAGGCATGAGCACAGCAAGGACGGTGGGCCAGGCACAGAAGGCCGCCAGGGCAGAAAGCCCTGGGTGTCGAGCAAAAGACACATGTAGGGTGGGACCTCACCCCCAGGGGGACCTTTCCTCCGCTAGCCTATCACTGGCCTTGAGGTTGGGGCCCCCTGACCTTTCCTCCCTAGAAATAACCTCTAGGCCTCAGTTGTATTTTAGCGCCAGGCCCAGAAAAGCAGCAAAACCAGACAAGTCACCCCATGGCTGGCCTCAGGACCAGCGGCATTGAATAAGGACCCCTGCCCTGGCGCCCACCCATCAATCCGTGGAGACCCGGACCCTGAGCGGACACCCCTGGAAAGCTGCTGAACATTCTATGAAGATCCTCTGAATCCTTCCGGAGCCGGAACTCAAGTACCCAGGTTGCTGAACCCAGGCCCCCTGTGGCCCCACCAGTCTAACCCCTGGTGCCCTTGCCGCTGCCACAACAATATCCCAAGCCAAGTCTCCCCATTACCTGAAATGCTGCCTCCTGAGGGGTAGCCAGGCTTCGGGAACCTCTGGGAGGGGGTGTACCAGCAGGCTGTGGGGAACACTAGCATTTTCTGCAAAGGACCTGACAAATGTGCCCATGGATCCCCCCTGGGGAGACTGGAAGGGTGGAAGAAGGCAGGGGCCTGTGCTAGCCAGGTGCAGGGTAGCCCACAAAGGGGGTTGTAGGCCCAATGTGGGTTTGGGGGGGGGGGGGCGAGGAGAAAAAATGCGGGTGGAAGGCCAAGGCCCCATTGCACACGGTTCTCTGCACACAACTCCCGTTCGTTTCTCCCGTTCCTGCCAAGTCATGGACAGCAACGGGAGGGGGTGTTGCACACGGGGCTCTTTGCCTGAGGTCAGTGGCAAGGGGTCCAGGGGCGGAGAAGATGGTGAGGTCACAGGGGCTGGATTCCAGTAAGAAGGCCTTGGAGACCAGAGCTGGCTGCCCCGGGTGGAAAATGGGGAAGGGTCAGGCCTGGAGGCTGGATACCGTGCGCCACACGGCACACAAGCCGCTAGGCATGATCAGGGGCCAAAGGTGGGGCCCTCGCGGTGCGCACGGAGCTCAGCGGGGCTGGTGGAACAGTGCACCCCACCCAGCCAGGTGCGCTCAGCCCAGACAAGGACGCTGGGAGCCGCGCGGTTCCGCGGGGCAGGTGCAAGGGACGGGGCGCAAGAGCCGGAGCTGCGCCCGGGCCGCCTCTTCTGGGCATAAAGTGAGCGCGCAGGCTCCTGGGCGCCACCACGCGGTGCACCGGCGCAAGTGCCCCTTCTCCTCTTGCTTTGCACCGACTGCCTCATCTCTGCTGGAAATGGACCCCAACTGCTCCTGCCCAGCTGGTAAGGAACCCGGGCTCTGGACCTCAGGAGGCCTCTTACTCACCCTGAGGGAGAGGAGGGAGTACTCTGAGCTTGAGAGGAAGCAGACGCCTTAGAGAGAGAGCAGCTTCTGTGCCTTCTCCCTGGCCAAGGGCCCTCATCCGGTTGGAGCATTTGCATCCTCCCAGTGGTTCTTGTTGGAGAGGCCTGAGGGTCCAGGTTGTCCTGCTCCACATCACCAGGTGTTGGGGGGGAGGGGTTGCTGCTGGCTCAGGACTCTAAGTTGTCCCTGCGGGTTGGAGGCAGGGAACAGTGCGTCTTCTGGGCTGAGGACATAAGGTCCTGGCCCCCAGAACTGGGTCTGGAGCCGGGGGCCATCCCTGGGGGGTAAGCACCCCCTCCCGTTGCTGTCCATGACTTGGCAGGAACGGGAGAAACGAACGGGAGTTGTGTGCAGAGGACCATGTGCAATGGGGCCTTGGCCTTCCACCTGCATTTCTTCACCTTGCCACCCCCCCCCACCCGCCATTGGGCCTAGAACCCCCTTTCGGGGCTACACTGCACCTGGCTAGACAGGCCCCTGCCTTCTTCCACACTTCCAGTCTCCCCAGGGGGGATCCATGGGCACATTTGTCAGGTCCTTTGCAGAAAATGCTAGTGTTACCCACATCCTGCTGGTACACCCCCTCCCAGAGGTTCCCGAAGCCTGGCTACCCCTCAGGAGGCAGCATTTCAGGTGATGGGGAGACTTGGCTTGGGATATTGTTGTGGCAGCGGCAAGGGCACCAGGGGTTAGACTGGTGGGGCCACAGGGGGCCTGGGTTCAGCAACCTGGGTACTTGAGTTCCGGCCCCGGAAAGATTCAGAGGATCTTCATAGAATGTTCAGCAGCTTTCCAGGGGTGTCCGCTCAGGGTCCGGGTCTCCACGGATTGATGGGTGGGCGCCAGGGCAGGGGTCCTTATTCAATGCCGCTGGTCCTGAAGCCAGCCATGGGGTGGCTTGTCTGGTTTTGCTGTTCTTCTGGGCCTGGAGCTAAAATACAACTGAGGCCTAGAGGTTATTTCTATGGAGGAAAGGTCAGGGGGTCCCAACCTCAAAGCCAGTGATAGGCTAGGGCAGTGGTTGGCAAACTGTGGCTCGCGAGCCACATGAGGTTCTTTGGCCCCTTGAGTGTGGCTCTTCCACAAAATACCACATGTGGGCGCGCATATACAGTGCGATTGAAACTTCGTGGCCCGTGCGCAGAAATTGGTATTTTGTGGAAGAGCCACACTCAAGGGGCCAAAGAGCCACATGTGGCTCCCGAGCCACAGTTTGCCGACCACGGGTCTAGACAATCTACAAACAATAAATCAAGCCCTGCTCCTCAGGGTCTGCCCATTTAGAGAGTGTAAGTGCTGCCCAATCTCAAGCCACCGGTGTGAGGTCACTGACGCAGAGTTGGGAAGAGATACCCTCTTACACAGCGTTTCCATCAGTCAGACAGGGTAGATGTAAACCATCTCAAAAACACGGACCAGGGATCAGTAAATAATAGCCTATGGGCTGCACTGGGCCCAAGGCTTGTCTGTGAATGGCCTCAGAGTGATTCTACATTTTGAAAGGGTGGTATACATAAATAAACAAATAAATAGCCCTGGCCTGTGTGGCTCAGTGGCTGAACACCATCCCATGCACCAGGAGGTCACTGGTTCGATTCCAGGTCAGGGCAAATGCCTAGGTTGCAGGCTCCCTCACCAGCAGGAGGTGTACAGGAGGCAGCTGATGGATGTGTGTCTCTCCCTCTCCCTCTCTCTCTTAAAAAAAAAAAAAAAGTAAGTAAAATAAATAAATAAACGACTATGCAACAGAGACCACCTGTGGCTTTCGTCTCACTAATGAAAGCAAAAATATGAATCTTCCTTCATCATATTGGAACTTATTCGGCCCTTGCAAACCATAGATAGACTGGTTACAGATACAACAGTTTAGCAACAATCGATGAATGCATTCTGTGAAAAATCAATAGACTATAGGGACAGTGTCAAGTGCAACGAAGAGTATTGCATATTCTGTTGTTGTTTCTAAATTGTGTTATTTTTTCTATGTGTCCCCTATATTATAATTTGTAGTAAGTGTATGTACTCGTGTGCATGAATGCACAATTCATTTGTATTGTTCAGTGCTTGTCACAGGCCCAGCACAGTGGAGGTGCCCGGGAATGAATCAATGAACAGCCCCAACCCCACGGTTCCCTTGCCCCTGAGCCCTCTATGGCTCCCCCTTGCCTGGGAAATGGTCACACAGGCTGTCTTTTCCGTCTCCAAGCCTTTCCTCATGCTCTCCCCTCCTACAGGATGGGGGTGGGCGCGAGGAAGGAGAGTCCCTGGAGCCCAGGGCCTTGTGCACATGCGCTCTTGAAGCAGTTTCCCTCTGGGAGAGCTGGCCTTTGGGGAGTTGACCTTGATTTTTCATCCGTACCAGGCCCCACACCCTGTGCCCTGTAAGGCTCTGAGGCACCGCATCTGCGTGGCACAAACTTGGAAAAGTGAGTTTCCCAGGCCTGAGAGTAGCAAGCTCCAAGGGCAGGCAGGAAACACCTCATTACCCAAAGAAAACCTCACCAGGGCGGGTCTCACAGGCCCAGGCAAGAAGCTACGTGGCCCAGGACGGGAGGTGAAATCCAGGCGCTGTCCTGGTCTGCCTTCAGTCTCAGAGCCTCCGGGTGTCCTTGGTGCCCTGGGGAAGCCCTGTGCCCCTGCAACATCTTCCCCAGACTCCTGGGTCACCCGCAGTGGGACTGAGCTGAGGATCACTGTTGGAGGGTAAAGGGGAGGACGGGGGGCCCAGCATGGAAAGGGGGCAGGAGCAAGGAAATGCCATAGGGTTGGGGTGCAGGAGCCTCAGGCCTGGACTCAGGGCCCAAAGAATCTGGTGGGGGCATGTGCCTGTGACCAATGTCCTTGGAACTCACTCTAGCCCACACTTGAATTCCAAAGGGGACTATCTGATTGGCTGAGGTTCCCTTTGCTGGCCCATCTGACCCGCACCCTCTTCCCCAGGCTTCCACACCTCTCTCTGCCTTAGCTGCTTATCCCAGAGTCAGTGTGACTGGAGCTGTTCTCCGGGAGGCAGAAATGGTCCCTCCCACTCTCTGCCCCAGCTCAGCAGCTGCATCTAGAAATGATAAATAAATGCTCCCTGACCTCCACGGGGATTTGAAATAAGTCCTCCTCCAGCAAAGAGATTGGATCTTGTCTGTATGTTACCTTCCCTCTCTGTGTGCTCAGCACAGTGATTCACATACAGTAGGGGTCCAATAAATGCTCCTGGCGTCAAATACAGCGCACTTACGGATCGCCTCCTGATCCTCAGGCACGTGCCTGGCCGAGAGGGAAGTGGCATTTACTAAGTCCCTAGCATGTGCCAGAGACTGTGCTAGACACACTTCACCTCGCAGCAGCCCTGGGGAGGAGGCATTATTGTACCCATTTTCAAGATGAGAAATGTGAGGCCCAGACAGGCCACAGAACTTGCCTAAGCAGTGGAGCTCTGCTTCCAGCCAGGGCTGGCTCCAGAGACGGCGCATTTAACTGCCTTCCAATTAAACAAGGTATTAACTTCTGGAGTAAAACAAGGCATTCTGATGCAGCCATGTGAAACTAGAAAAATGTTCTTGTAAATGAATCTCTCCAACAGTCATCCATAATGGTCGTGCCCCGCCCACCCGTGGGGAGATGGGGCTTGGGGACAGAGTGAAGATGTCACTTCACACGTGGCTGGGAACATATAAAGCCGCCAGTCGGTGACTGTTTGTCAGGGCAGCGGAAACACCGTGTCCCCTTCTCTGGAGGGGCTTGGCAGCTGCGGCCCCCGAGGGCGGGGTTGCGAAAGAGCAAACTCTGGGCACGTTTGTGTCCTTGGCACCAGGCCTTCCAAACAGGACCGAGCCGTGTCCCTCTCCCGCTCGAGCCCCACGGGGTCCGGGCCCGGCTGGGACGCCAGCCCCACCACACAGTAATAGAAACAGGAGCGGTAGGCACTGCAATGTGTTTTCTGGGGGGTTGTTTGTTCTAGAGACCTATACCTGTATGAGCTGTGAGAGGCTGGCAACTTCACCACTGCATTGTAATCTCTGTAAATGTGGAATCATGTAAAGAATGTACTATTATATGCGGGCTGTACATTTAAATAAATAATAATAAATAAATAACGTATTCTGTCAACATTTATTTGCTCTACAGCGCGAGCCCCCAAGGAGGCGTGGGGCATCCCCTCCACTAGGTCCGCTCTCTATGAAGCCTCTTGTCACACGTCCTGCAGAGCAAGCCTGCCTGCCACAGACAGGAAGCGGGTCCCTCCAGGTGCCCTCAGCCACCAGCGCCCACGGCCACATGCGAGGGGTGATGGCTTCAGAGACAACCCTGGGGTAGGAACACTTCCTGGCAGAAGCCCCTTTCATTTCACCAAATGACTCCCTGTGACCCTGTCAGTGGGCTGCAACCTTAGGTACTTGTTACATGTACAGGTCCCTGCCCAGACGGTGTGGCTCGGTGGGTGAGCATCAACCCATGAATCAGGAGGTTGCGTTTTGATTCCTGGTCAGAGCACATGCCTGGGTTGTGGGCTAGATCCCCAGTGGGGGGCGGGGGGAGGGGAGCGGGTGCAAGAGGCAGCAGATCCATGAGTCTCATTATTGATGTTTCTCTCTCTCTCTCCCTTCCCCTCTGAAATCAATAAAAATATATTTTAAAAAAATTACACACACACACACACACTCACACACACCCCTGGCCCATCCTACATCTCAGAAACCAGGCTGGGGCTGGGAGGGGGTGCAGGTGGTGGCTTGTCGCCCTTTCCACCGCGCCCAGTGATTCAGCCAAGGAACCAGGCTGGGAGGCATTCCTATGAATGAGGCACGTGGTCCCTGCTCCCTTCTCCAAAGTGAACTTGAGCAACACCCCTCACACACGGGCCCAGACATGCTGGCCCTTCACCCCCACCCCCCCACCCGACCTCCCAGTGCTCAGATCTCAGTGCCAAGGCCTCTCCACTCAGGCTCAGCCCAGCACATCCTGGATTACATTCTGTCTCTCCTGTGCGGTGACTGTCTCTCCGCTGCAGTCTGTAAACTCCGCCTCACCTCACCACCCACAGCCCATTGCCTGTGTAGACAGTAGGTGCAGCATAGGTGGCTACCACATGAATACACACAGTGGCACAGATACACACACAGAAAGGGCAGGGACCGGTTCATTCTAGAAGGTGGTAGAGGAACCACTCACAACAGAGAGAGAGCTAAGGGCAGGCCAGACAGCAGCAAGCGATTCACCTGCCCCATTTCCCTCGCCCCCACTTCCTGTGCAGACTCCCCACCTCCCCCCAAGGCAGGTTCCCTGACAGCCCAGTGGAGAACCAAGTCCCGTATTCCCAGAACACCATCAGGAACCTGGAGCCAGAAGAGTCTCAAAACGTTTATTGTCATCCAAATATTTCATACAAAAAAGGACATAGCAACTGGGTCAGGGTTTATGAAAAAATATCCAAAAATGCAGGTTTGTAGACATTTCTCTATTTACATCCGGGAGCCGGCTCTCCCCGCGTCATGCGTCGTGCATCACGCACAGCAGCTGCACTTGTCGGAGGCTCCCTTGCAGATGCAGCCCTGGGCGCACTTGGCACAGCCCACGGGGCAGCAGGTGCAGCAGCCTGGGGGGAAAGGGCGGAGGGAGAAGTCAGCACACATTACGGGCACCTCCCTGCCCAGCAGCAGGCCTGGCACAAGCTACCCCGCCAACCCCAGAGGACCCTGAGTTTCAGATGGCAGGTGGGAGCCTTTGGAAAGGGTCCCACCCCTAGGAAAAGGCTGCTCTGCCATCCTGGGCCCAGACAGGTCAGAAAGCTTAAAGAGGCAGTGCCAGGGCCTGGGGGAACGGGGAGAGGGGGTGGTGGAGGTAGAGGGGAAGACAATGGAGTCGGCCCCCAGCCTCCTAGGACCATACAATGAAGTGAGGAAAGTCCTCAAGAGGAGGGAGGGGCAAACCCCGGCAGTGCCCAGGAGGGTCCGGAAAGCTTTGGGCTGACTCTAGGGAAAGGGCTGCACCAGCAGGTGGGAGAGACCAAGTTCATGTGCATAAAGGCTCAGGACACTGGAGGGGTCAGAGGGCTCCATCCGCAGGACACAGGTTCTAGCTGGGGCTCCATCCCCAACACTGTTTGCTGACCCCCCTGGACCTCAGCGTCCCCGTCTAGAAGGAGAGGTTAGACTCCGCGGCTCTCCCGGCTCTGGTTCTGATCCAGTGGCTGGGGAAGTGGGGTCCGCGGGTGCCTGCTGGGCTCTGGGCTCCCCCCCCCCCCCACGTAGTTCACCCCCAAGTTCCCAGGAAGGGCCCGCGCTCACTCTTCTTGCAGGAGGCGCATTTGCACTCTTTGCATTTGCAGGAGCCGGCGCAGGCGCAGGAGCCACCTGCCAGGAGGAGAAAGATGAGCAGTGAGATGCCCGATGCAGGAGACACAGCCGTCAATCAACCATCCCTCCCTGCCCCTCCTCTGTGCCACCCGTACTGGGAGCTCCTTTCCCACTGCGGGAAGTTAAATCCAAGCTTCACTCTCTTTTCGTCCCAGGAAGGTAGGTCCCCTCCTGGTTACCCCAAAGGGAGGTCCCAGGCTCCACACAGCCCGGACAGACTGGGGCTGGGGCCCGGGTCCTGTATCCTCAACTGCCAACAGGCAGTGTCCCGACCGCCCATCAAGTCCTGCACAGAACACTGAGTCCCAGTCCAGCAGCACCCCGTGACCCACTGGTTGCCCGGGAAGACAGCAGCCTTGGCCCTCAGTACCCTCAACTCTCAAACAGAGGCAAAGGGCGACGGGAAGTGCTCTCCGCAGCTTGGCTAGGAAGGACGCACTGCAGCCATAACCAGATACCCCTGCTCCACCCCAAGGCCCCCCGTCCTGTGCCTGGGAAAGGGGCATCCAAGGCCCAGGGGCGGGGTGCTTACCAGTGGCGCAGGAGCAGTTGGGGTCCATTTCGATCAGCGGTGAGACTTGAGATCCAAAGCGAGAGAAGAAAGGGTACTCGTTCTGGTCCAATGCGTGGTGGCGTGGAGCAGCCCGCGTGCTGCTTTTATAGCCCAGAAGAGGAGGCCCGGGCGCAGAGGCCCCGCCCCGGCCTTGCACCCCGCCCTCCCGTCGGCTCCGTGCCGCCCGCAGCGCCCTTGGCCGGGCTGTGCGCACCTTTCCGGGCCGTGCGCACCGCTTCCCTGGGGCTTGACCTCTGTGCGCACCGCGGGGGCTGCACACGGGTCCCCCGATCACGTGGAGGAGCTGGGTGCCGGGGACACGGTGTACCAGCTCCCGGGCCCTGCCCCATTATCCCCAGGGGGGCAGCCACTCCTATTCCCGCTGTTCCGGGAACTCAGCCCGAGTCCTAGAAGTCTGCCCCACCCCTCGCCCCCTCGTCTGTGTCTGCAGGTTCACCCTTTTCTGAGCCAGTGTGCAAACCCAGCCTGTGCTCACGTCCCTCACTCGGCTGGAGGCCCGGAGTTGTGTGCAGAAACGTGGTGGCTGTGACCTTCACCCGCACCCCCTGCCCCTGCTCACCCCCCTGTCCCCGCACCGATGCCCCTCCTTCCTCGTTTCCTGTTTACAGCGAGGCGGGCGGGAGCAGAGAGCGGCCCCTTCCTCCTTTCTTCCCTTCTCCCGACTAGAGCGGTGAGAGGGCATGTTGTCCTGATCTTCCTTTGAACTTTCCAGGGTTCGCTCAGCCAAGCGGGCCCACCCCCCTCCAGGAAGGAGGTTCCCACGGCCTGGGGGCCTGGGATGCAATCCCTCCCCCCTCCCACCCCCCCAAGGAAGGGATCCCTTTTAGGCACTAGGCTGACCTGGCATAAATCACAAGCAAGAATTATGTTATTTCCCTTTCGGTGTACCTGGCAGTTACATGAGGGTTAGTCTGTGCCAGCCTTGCTTCAGCACTTTCACTCTTTAAACCCCACCAACTCTAAAGGGAAATCCCAGGACCACACGCGGCACAAGGAGTTTATAAACAGCCTGGTCGCGTGCTGGGAAGTGGTGCCCGGGATCTGACTCCAGTCACTTGCCAAAGGAAAGAGAAAGAACCTACCCTTTGGCCCTCGCTGGTTTGTCTCAGTGGATAGAGCATCAGCCTGGTGACTAAGGGTCCCAGGTTCGATTCTGGTCAAGGGCATGTACCTTGGTTGCAGGCACATCCCCAGTAGGGGGTGTGCAGAAAGCAGCTGATCCATGCTTCTCTCTCATTTATGTTTCTAACTCTCCATCCCCCTCCAGAAGGAATACACATGTCTGTGACTTTGAGGCTCCGTTCTAGGTCTGGAAGTGAACCGATTCTCATTTTCAGTTGTGGTGAGGAGTTTGCTTTTCAAGGAAAGCTGAACTTTAAAAATTCAGTAGACAGATGGTGCCGGCGATGGCGGAAACGGTGAGCCCTGTGTATCTGCGAGGGACACGGCCTGTCTTCTCCTGCACATCCCGAGGGCTGATCCTTCTTGGTGGGAGAAAGGCTACCCTCCTGGGGCCACTGGTTTCGTGGTCACGTGGTCGATAGGGACAGCGCAAGGCACCGCAGGCCTGGTGGGCTTGTCTGCAAGCAGAAAACTGTCCCCTATGCGGTGGATGATACATACAAATCGGTTCTTCATATGTTTGTTGCAATTATATGTGTTGAATGTCAAAATGGGTTGGTATACTGTCCTTTCAAACATTTTCTTTTTTTAAAAAAACATGTTTTTATTGATTTCAGAGAGGAAGGAAGAGGGAGAGAGGGATTGAAACATCAATGATGAGAGAGAATCATTGATTGGCTGCCTCCTGCCCCCACCTCCCAGGGTCAAGCCCACCACCGGGGCATGTGCCCTTGATCAGAATCAAACCCTGGACTCTTCAGTCCACATGCCGACACTCTATCTACTGCGCCAAACCAGCCAGGGCAAACTCTTTCTGAATAATTCACTTTATTTGACCATAGTTGATGTCCGTGAATGTGAGAAACTAAAAAGGGGTCCTCCCCCCAGCAAGCGGCCCTCACAGCCTGTGCCCTGGGGCTCTGGCACTGACAGCAGCTGCCCCTCAGTGACATCACCTTCTTGCCTCAAGGCACTCATTTTCTTGGAAGACTAACTGTCCATCTAGAACTCAACTCTCTGAAGATCTAGGTGAGTCTCCAACCCAGCCCTGTGGGCACAGAATTCCTTACTCTTGTTGCACAGGAGAGAAACCGGAGTCAGAGCAAACTCAAGCACTTTTCTTATCTTTCACATATTTCACAGCAAGAGAATGTGGCAAAGGGGTCTGGGTGGACTGGAAAAAGGGAAAAAAAGTGGGTTTGAACATGTTGCTCTGGATACGTGGGGAGCAGGTTCTTGGTTCTGGGTTCTATGTTACGGGTCACACACAGTGCCCAGCGTCCTTCTAAATTCTTTGCATGGGTGAGATCACTCAGTTCTAAGAGCCAGACACTGTTATTTCCCTTTCCATAGTGGAGAAGGCTGAGCAACAGACAGGTAATGACACCCGGCGACCGGTGACACAGCTGGGGCTGGCACTCACACTGGCTGCCCCCAGCATCATGCCCTCCCCCACCACCGGGCACCGTGGCCTCACAGGAAAGAGGGGGACACCACACACCTGGCCCAGAGGCAGCGGGAAGAGCAGAGTGGCAGTCAGGTCCATGTGCATAGCCCTGTGACCTCCTTGGGCTCCTGTTCACCATCTTGAAAGTCAGGAGCACAACAGGACTATCTCAAAGGCCTCTCACAGCTCTGAATACCGAGAGGCGGGATGGACCACCCAGAGACATCATGTCCCAGGGGGCTCATTGCCAGCCCCCCACACTCCCCATGGCACGAGGTCAGCCGGGTTCCGATGCCATCTCCAGCCTCCGACCCTGAGCAAAGGGTTCAAAACCAATGAGCCTTTCTCCAGGAGCATGCTGGGAGTAAAAGGATTCTCTTCATGTGAATGTCACTGTGGACATAGTGATCATCACAGCCTGTTTGTTCTCCCCTAGCCTGGAGCCGGGGCACGATCACTTACTCCTCAGATACAGGTATAATTTCCTTCTGCAGATGGGAAAGGCCGTCTCCCGGTCACACGGCCAGGAAGCGGCACAGTGGTCTGTGAACCAGGAGGCCTCGCACAGGCTGGCTGCTGAGAGCCCTCCTCACCCCGGGCACCTGCGGGCAAGCACGGGCCTGACTCCGGTCCACGGGACTTGGACTTGACTTTCCCTTTGATTTTTGCATCACATAGCAACTCCCTCCACAAACAGCCAGTGGGGGCCAACCGCTGTCATTAATTACAAGTCCCTGAGGGCCTCACCCCCGTCTGATGAACAGCACCCCCCCTGAAGGGCAGAGCCCGCCAGCGCCCGGCCTGGGCAGACACTGAGCCCTTCATCTGGAAATGCTCAGCCCTCCCACTTGCTGAGAAAAGGCCTTACCGGCACCTCCCTGCAATTCTCTCCACATCCCTAGTCACCTTGCCGGCTTCAGCGAGCCAAGGGCTGGGTTTGGGGATGGGGTCAGATATCTGTCGGACTCTGGAGGGATTTCCTGAGATTCAAAGCCAAACCACAGCTAGGAGCTCTCAGGGGGTGGCAGGTGCCCTGTCAGAGACACTGGGCAAGACAGGAGCTATGGTTCCCTGTGGGGATATCGGGGCAGGCGTGTGCGTGCCTCCCAGGCTGTGGGCTCCACGCACTGGGCCGTGCACGACTTGTTTTCCAGTGCTCAGTGCACACTTTTGGTGGAAATGCGCACGGCACTTGTAAATATCTAATGTTCTTATTGGTTCTTCATATATTTATTGCAATTACATGTGTTGAATGACAAAATGGGTTTGTATATTTTCCTTTCAAACGTTTTCTTTTTTAAAAAAAATATGTTTTTATTGATTTCAGAGTGGAGGGAAGAGGGAAAGGGAGATGGAAACATCCGTGATGAGAGAGAATCATTGATTGGCTGCCTCCTGCACGCCCCCCACTGGGGGTCAAGTCCACCACCCGGGACCCTTCAGTCCACAGTCCACTCTATCTACTGAGCCAAACCAGCCGGGGCAAACTCTTTCTGAATAATTCACTTTATTTGACCATAGTTGATGTCCGTGAATGTGAGAAACTAAAAAGGGGTCCTCCCCCCAGTGCTTCAGAAGCAAGCGGCCCTCACAGCCTGTGCCCTGAGCTCTGGCACTGACAGCAGCTGCCCCTCAGTGACATCACCTTCTTGCCTCAAGGCACTCATTTTCTTGGAGACTAACTGTTCCATCTAGAACTCAGCTCTCTGAAGATCTAGGCGAGTCTCCAACCCAGCCCTGTGGGCACAGAATTCCTTACTCTTGTTGCACAGGCGAGAAACCGGAGTCGGAGCAAACTCAACCACTTTTCTTATCTTTCACATATTTCACAGCAAGAGAATGTGGCAAAGGGGTCAGGGTGGACTGAAAAGAAAAAAAAAGCGGGTTGAACATGTTGCTCTGGTTACATCGGGGCACAGGCTGTCCCCCGACTTCACGCACAGCAGCTGCACTTGTCCAGGCTCCCTTGCAGGTGCAGCCCTGGGTGCAATGGGCACAGCCCGCGGGGCAGCATGAGCAGCAGCCTGGGGACAGCAGGGAAAATGAGGGGTCAGCGGTGACTGCCAGCCACCTCCCTGCCCAACAGCAGGCCTAGCACAGCCCTCATCTTCAAAGGACCATGAGGACAAAAGAGCATGCTCCATGGAGAAACAATTAGTAAGACCACTTGGGCTCGGGTTTCACCAGGAGAAGGCTGGCCTGCCCCAACTGAGCCCAGGACAGGGCAGGGCAGAGAGCCTGCAGAGGCAGTGACTGCTTCCCAGTGGCACAGGAAGACCAATTCTCCTGATCCCTCCTCTCCCAACCAGCTCAGGGCTCCCTCCTCCCACTCCCCAGCCCCCAGCTTCCCAGGGAAGGGCCCTCACTCACTCTTCTTGCAGGAGGTGCATTTGCAGTCCTTGCATTTGCAGGAGCCACCTGCAAGGAGGAGAAAGACAGGCAGTGAGATAGATGCCTGATGCAGGAAAGACCGCAGTCCCTCAACTCTGCTCCCCACACCCCTCCCCTGGGCAGGGGCCAGCCCGGGGGAACTCCTGTCCCAGGTGGAACCGATGGGGGCCTACCCCACCCTCTCTGCCCTTCTGCTAGAGAGGGTGGGGCAGTCCCTTGTGCTTACCCCCCAGGGATGGTCCCTGGTTCCAGACCCAGTTCAGTTAGGCTGCGCCTGGGGGCCAGGACCTTATGTCCTCAGCCCAGAAGACGCACTGTTCCCTGCCTCCAACCCGCAGGGACAACTTAGAGTCCTGGGCCAGCAGTGCCCCTTCTCCCTCCTCCCCCAAAACCTGATGATGTGGAGCAGGACAACCTAGACCCTCAGGCCTCTCCAACAAGAACCACTGGGAGGCTGCAAATGCTCCAACCGGATGAGGGCCCTTGGCCAGGGAGAAGGCACAGAAGCTGCTCTCTCTCTCTAAAGCGTCTGCTTTCTCTCAAGCTCAAAATGCTCCCTCCTCTCCCTCAGGGTGAGTAAGAGGCCTCCTGAGGTCCAGAGCCCGGGTTCCTTGCCAGCTGGGCAGGAGCAGTTGGGGTCCATTTCCCGCAGAGATGAGGCAGTCGGTGCAAAGCAAGAGGAGAAGAGGCACTTGCGCCAGTGCACCGCTTGGTGGCGCCCAGGAGCCCGCGCGCTCACTTTATGCCCAGAAGAGGCGGCCCGGGCGCAGAGGCCCCCTCAACCCCCACTCCGGCTCTTGCACCCCGTCCCTTGAGCCCGCCCCGCGGAACCGCGCGGCTCCCAGCGTCCTTGTCTGGGCTGAGCGCACCTGGCTGGGTGGGGTGCACTGTTCCACCAGCTCCGCTGAGCTCCGTGCGCACCGCGCAGGCCCCACCTTTGGCCCCTGATCATGTTGTATGGTCCTAGGAGGCTGGGCGCCGACTTCCATTGCCTTCCCTTCTACCCCCTCCTCCCACCCAGGCCCTGGCACTGACCTCTTTAAGATTTCTGACCTGTCTGGGCCCAGGATGGCAGAGCAGCCTTTTCCTAGGGGTGGAAGCCAAAGGCTCCCACCTGCCATCTGAAACTCAGGCTCCTCTGGGGTTGGCAGGGTAGCTTGTGCCAGGCCTGCTGCTGGGCAGGGAGGTGCCCATAATGTGAGGTGCCACATTCTCTTGCTGTGAAATATGTGAAAGGTAAGAAAAGTGGTTGAGTTTGCTCTGACTCCGGTTTCTCTCCTGTGCAACAAGAGTAAGGAATTCTGTGCCCACAGGGCTGGGTTGGAGACTCGCCTAGATCTTCAGAGAGCTGAGTTCTAGATGGACAGTTAGTCTCCCAAAAAAATAAGTGCCTTGAGGCAAGAAGGTGATGTCACTGAGGGGCAGCTGCTGTCAGTGCCAGAGCTCAGGGCACAGGCTGTGAGGGCCGCTTGCTTCTGAAGCACTGGGGGGAGGACCACTTTTTAGTTTCTCACATTCACGGACATCAACTATGGTCAAATAAAGTGAATTATTCAGAAAGAGTTTGCCCCGGCTGGTTTGGCTCAGTAGATAGAGTGGACTGTGGACTGAAGGGTCCCGGGTGGTGGACTTGACCCCCGGTGGGGGGCGTGCAGGAGGCAGCCAATCAATGATTCTCTCTCATCACTGATGTTTCCATCTCTCTTTCCCTCTTCCCTCCACTCTGAAATCACGCAGGCCCCCCTGACCGGGCCCCGAGGGCCGCATGGACCCCGGGCCCCAGCGCGGGCAAGCGGGGAGCCGACCACCGGGGAAGGGAGGAAAGAGCCAGGCGGTGAGGCCTTCTGCTCCCGCTACCTCCCCCGTGGTCGGTCACTGCCCGGCCCCACCCCTCGGCCCACCGCCAGCCACGCAGCTGGTCTGGACACTCGGACCCGCTCCGGGGAGGCCAGGCCCTATAGCGGGCGCGGAGGGATTTCAGAGCCCAGCGGCCAGACTCTTCCTCCCGCACCGCCGGGAGAGGTGGGCGGTGCGCCTTTCATTCCCCCCTTGTCTTGGAACTTCTGGCTCAATCATGAGACGGACTGCAATTCTATTCCACCAAGACTATCCACTGAACTATCCCTATAAGGTTAACAAATGGTCCAGTGGAAGTGAAAGACACCATTTCAGATTTAATAACTTCTATTGAAATAGGATCTTTCTTCTTAGAATTCCTCCATGGTTATCAAAAAAAAAAAACCAAATCAAGATTTAGTATTATTTGCCTTGAAGAGGCTCAAGCATTCCTGTTTGTTAGGCTAGGTTTAAATTTAGAGTCTGTTGAACTAAGCCTCCGTTTTTCTGGGCACCATTTTCAACTGGACCAAGTCTCTTCTGTTATTTGGTTCCTGGTCTGGGCTGGGCATGGGAAGCAAGAAGCAGCCATGGGGACAGGAGACCTTCCTCAGAAGGGGCGAGTGTTCAAGCCCCTGCACCATTGGGGGGGTGAGGATCTGTGCCCCACCTCTGTTGAACCCCAAGTTCTCTCCTACTGGCCCTCGGCTGTGTCTGTCTTAGGTCGTCCCACCCTGTGGAGTCTTACCGGTCTCTGACTACCAACCATCTGTGGGCCAAGTAGGGTGATGTGAGGTTCAGTTCTGTCTCCTTGTTAGCCTATGCCCCCTGTGGCCTCCACGCCCAGCACCCGCCTTGGGTTCCCCTCGCCTGCTGGCAGGGCCCCGGCATTGATCACATATTTTTTTAAAAAAAGAAAACGTTCGAAAGGAAAGTATACAAACCCATTTTGTCATTCAACACATGTAATTGCAATAAATATATGAAGAACCAATAAGAACATTAGATATTTACAAGCGCCGTGCGCATTTCCACCAAAAGTGTGCACTGAGCACTGGAAAACAAGTCGTGCACGGCCCAGTGCGTGGAGCCCACAGCCTGGGAGGCACGCACACGCCTGTCCCGATATCCCCACAGGGAACCATAGCTCCTGTCTTGCCCAGTGTCTCTGACAGGGCACCTGCCACCCCCTGAGAGCTCCTAGCTGTGGTTTGGCTTTGAATCTCAGGAAATCCCTCCAGAGTCAGACAGATATCTGACCCTATCCCCAAATCCAGCCCTTGGCTCCCTGAAGCCGGCAAGGTGACTAGGGATGTGGAGAGAATTGCAGGGAGGTGCCGGTAAGGCCTTTTCTCAGCAAGTGGGAGGGCTGAGCATTTCCAGATGAAGGGCTCAGTGTCTGCCCAGGCCTGGCGCAGGCGGGCTCTGCCCTTCAGGGGGCGTGCTGTTCATCAGACGGGGGTGAGGCCCTCAGGGACTTGTAATTAATGACAGCGGTTGGCCCCCACTGGCTGTTTGTGAAGGGAGTTGCTATTTGATGCAAAAATCAAAGGGAAAGTCAAGTCCAAGTCCCATGGACCGGAGTCAGGCCCGTGCTTGCCCGCAGGTGCCCGGGGTGAGGAGGGCTCTCAGCAGCCAGCTTGTGCGAGGCCTCCTGGTTCACAGACCACTGTGCCGCTTCCTGGCCGTGTGACCGGGAGACGGCCTTTCCCATCTGCAGAAGGAAATTATATCTGTATCTGAGGAGTAAGTGACCGTGCCCCGGCTCCAGGCTAGGGCAGAACAAACAGGCTGTGATGATCACTATGTCCACACTGGCATTCACAAGGAGAGAATCCTTTTACTTCCAGCATGCTCCTGGAGAAAGGCTCATTGGTTTTGAACCCTTTGCTCAGGGTCGGAGGCTGGAGATGGCATCGGAACCCGGCTGACCCCATGCCATGGGGAGTGTGGGGGGCTGGCAATGAGCCCCCTGGGACATGATGTCTCCGAGTGGTCCATCCCTCCTCTCGGTATTCAGAGCTGGGAGAGGCCTTTGAGATAGTCCTGTTGTGCTCCTGGCTTGAGAGATGGAGAACAGGAGCCCAAGGAGGTCACAGGGCTCCGCACAGGGACCTGACTGCCACTCTGCTCTTCCCGCTGCCTCTGGGCCAGGTGTGTGGCGTCCCCCTCTTTCCTGTGAGGCCACGGTGCCTGGTGGTGGGGGAGGGCATGATGCTGGGGACAGCCGGCGGGAGTGCCAGCCCCAGCTGTGTCACCGGTCGCCGGGTGTCATTACCTGTCTGTGGCTCAGCCTCCTCCACTATGAAAAGGGAAATAACAGTGTCTGGCTCTTAGAACTGAGTGATCTCATCCATGCAAAGAATTAGAAGGACGCTGGGCACTGTGAGTGACCCGTAACATAGAACCCAGAACCGAGAACCTGCTCCCCACGTAACCAGAGCAACATGTTCAACCTGCTTTTTTCCCTTTTTCCAGTCCACCCAGACCCCTTTGCCACATTCTCTTGCTGTGAAATATGTGAAAGATAAGAAAAGTGCTTGAGTTTGCTCCGACTCCGGTGTCTCGCCTGTGCAACAAGAGTAAGGAATTCTGTGCCCACAGGGCTGGGTTGGAGACTCGCCTAGATCTTCAGAGAGCTGAGTTCTAGATGGAACAGTTAGTCTTCCAAGAAAATGAGTGCCTTGAGGCAAGAAGGTGATGTCACTGAGGGGCAGCTGCTGTCAGTGCCAGAGCTCAGGGCACAGGCTGTGAGGGCCGCTTGCTTCTGAAGCACTGGGGGGAGGACCACTTTTTAGTTTGGCGCAGTAGGTAGAGTGGACTGTGGACTGAAGGGTCCTGGGTTTGATTCTGATCAAGGGCACATGCCCAGGTGGTGGGCTTGACCCCGGGGGGCGGGGGAGTAGGGGCAGGAGGCAGCCAATCAATGATTCTCTCTCATAATTGATGTTTCAATCTCTCTCTCCAAGAACCGATTTATATGTATCATCCACAGTATAGGGGGACAGTTTTCTGCTTGCAGACAAGCCCACCAGGCCTACGGTGCCTTTTTATTTTTTATAGAGAGGAAGGGAGAAGGATGGAGAGTTAGAAACATCGATAAGAGAGAAGCATGAATCAGCTGCCTGCTGCACACCCCCTACTGGGGATGTGCCGGCAACCAAAGTACCAAAGTACATGCCCTTGACAGGAATCGAACCTGGGACCCTTAGTCCCCAGGCTGATGCTCTATCCACTGAGCCAAACCAGCCAGGGCCAAAGCGAAGGTTCTTTCTCTTTCCTTTGGCAAGTGACTGGAGTCAGATCCCGGGCACCACTCCCCAGCACGCGATCAGGCTGTTTATAAACTCCTTGTGCCACGTGCGTGTGGTCCTGGGATTTCCCTTTAGAGTTGGTAGGTTTTAGAGAGTGAAAGTGCTGAAGCAAGGCTGGCACAGACTAACCCTCATGTAACTGCCAGGAACACCGAAAGGGAAATAACATCGTTTCTTGCTTGTGATTTATGCTCGGTCAGCCTAGTGCCTAAAAAGGATCCCTTCCTTGGGGGGGTGGGAGGGGGGAGGGATTGCATCCCAGGCCCCCAGGCCGTGGGAACCTCCTTCCTGGAGGGGGCTGCACCCGCTCGGCTGAGCGAACCCTGGAAAGTTCAGTCAAAGGAAGATCAGGACAACATGCCCTCTCACCGCTCTAGTCGGGAGAAGGGAGGAAAGGGGGAAGGGGCCGCTCTCTGCTCCCGCCCGCGTCGCTGTAAACAGGAAACGAGGAAGGAGGGGCATCGGTGCGGGACAGGGGGGTGAGCAGGGGCAGGGGGTGCGGGTGAAGGTCACAGCCACCACGTTTCTGCACACAACTCCGGGCCTCCAGCCGAGTGAGGGACGTGAGCACAGGCTGGGTTTGCACACTGGCTCAGAAAAGGGTGAACCTGCAGACACAGACGAGGGGGCGAGTGGTGGGGCAGACTTCTAGGACTCGGGCTGAGTTCCCGGAACAGCGGGAATAGGAGTGGCTGCCCCCCTGGGGATAATGGGGCTGGGCCCGAGAGCTGGGACACCGTGTCCCCGGCACCCAGCTCCTCCACGTGATCGGGGGACCCGTGTGCAGCCCCCGCGGTGCGCACAGAGGTCAAGCCCCAGGGAAGCGGTGCGCACGGCCCGGAAAGGTGCGCACAGCCCGGCCAAGGGCGCTGCGGGCGGCACGGAGCCGACGGGAGGGCGGGGTGCAAGGCCGGGGCGGGGCCTCTGCGCCCGGGCCTCCTCTTCTGGGCTATAAAAGCAGCACGCGGGCTGCTCCACGCCACCACGCATTGGACCAGAACGAGTACCCTTTCTTCTCTCGCTTTGGATCTCAAGTCTCACCGCTGATCGAAATGGACCCCAACTGCTCCTGCGCCACTGGTAAGCACCCCGCCCCTGGGCCTTGGATGCCCCTTTCCCAGGCACAGGACGGGGGGCCTTGGGGTGGAGCAGGGGTATCTGGTTATGGCTGCAGTGCGTCCTTCCTAGCCAAGCTGCGGAGAGCACTTCCCGTCGCCCTTTGCCTCTGTTTGAGAGTTGAGGGTACTGAGGGCCAACGCTGCTGTCTTCCCGGGCAACCAGTGGGTCAGGGGTGTTGCTGGACTGGGACCCAGTGTTCTGTGCAGGACTTGATGGGCGGTCGGGACACTGCCTGTTGGCAGTTGAGGATACAGGACCCGGGCCCCAGCCCCAGTCTGTCCGGGCTGTGTGGGGCCTGGGACCTCCCTTTGGGGTAACCAGGAGGGGACCTACCTTCCTGGGACGAAAAGAGAGTGAAGCTTGACTTTAACTTCCCGCGGTGGGAAAGGAGCTCCCAGTACCGGTGGCACAGAGGAGGGGCAGGGAGGGATGGTTGATTGACGGCTGTCTCCTGCATCGGGCATCTCACTGCTCATCTTTCTCCTCTTGGCAGGTGGCTCCTGCGCCTGCGCCGGCTCCTGCAAATGCAAAGAGTGCAAATGCGCCTCCTGCAAGAAGAGTGAGCGCGGGCCCTTCCTGGGAACTTGGGGGTGAACTACGTGGGGGGGGCGCGCAGAGCCCAGCAGGCACCCGCGGACCCCACTTCCCCAGCCACTGGATCAGAACCAGAGCCGGGAGAGCCGCGGAGTCTAACCTCTCCTTCTAGACGGGGACGCTGAGGTCCAGGGGGGTCAGCAAACAGTGTCGGGGATGGAGCCCCAGCTAGAACCTGTGTCCTGAGGATGGAGCCTTCTGACCCCTCCAGTGTCCTGAGCCTTTATGCACATGAACTTGGTCTCTCCCACCTGCTGGTGCAGCCCTTTCCCTAGAGTCAGCCCAAAGCTTTCCGGACCCTCCTGGGCACTGCCGGGGTTTGCCCCTCCCTCCTCTTGAGGACTTTCCTCACTTCACTGTATGGTCCTAGGAGGCTGGGGGCCAACTCCATTGCCTTCCCCTCTACCTCCACCACCCCCCTTCCCCGTTCCCCCAGGCCCTGGCACTGCCTCTTTAAGCTTTCTGACCTGTCAGGGCCCAGGATGGCAGAGCAGCCTTTTCCTAGGGGTGGGACCCCTTCCAAAGGCTCCCACCTGCCATCTGAAACTCAGGGTCCTCTGGGGTTGGCGGGGTAGCTTGTGCCAGGCCTGCTGCTGGGCAGGGAGGTGCCCGTAATGTGTGCTGACTTCTCCCTCCGCCCTTTCCCCCCAGGCTGCTGCACCTGCTGCCCCGTGGGCTGTGCCAAGTGCGCCCAGGGCTGCGTCTGCAAGGGAGCCTCCGACAAGTGCAGCTGCTGTGCGTGATGCACGACGCGTGACGCGGGGAGAGCCGGCTCCCGGATGTAAATAGAGAAATGTCTGCAAACCTGCATTTTTGGATATTTTTTTTCATAAACCCTGACCCAGTTGCTATGTCCTTTTTGTATGAAATATTTGGATGACAATAAACGTTTCGAGACTCTTCTGGCTCCGTGTTCCTGATGGTGTTCTGGGAATACGGGACTTGGTTCTCCACTGGGCTGTCAGGGAACCTGCCTTGGGGGGAGGTGGGGAGTCTGCACAGGAAGTGGGGGTGCGGGAAATGGGGCAGGTGAATCGCTTCCTGCAGTCGGGCCTGCCCTTAGCGCTCTCTCTGTTGTGAGTGGTTCCTCTACCACCTTCTAGAATGAACCGGTCCCTGCCCTTTTTGTGTGTGTATCTGTGCCACTGTGTGTATTCATGTGGTAGCCACCTATGCTGCACCTACTGTCTACACAGGCAATGGGCTGTGGGTGGTGAGGTGAGGCGGAGTTTACAGACTGCAGGGGAGAGACAGTCACCGCACAGGAGAGACAGAATGTAATCCAGGATGTGCTGGGAGGTGGCCTGAGTGGAGAGGCCTTGGCACTGAGATCTGAGCACTGGGAGGTCTGGTCCGGGGGGTGGGGGAGAAGGCCAGCATGTCTAGGCCCGTGTGTGAGGGGTGTTGCTCAAGTTCACTTTGGAGAGGGGAGCAGGGACCACGTGCCTCATTCATCGGAATGCCTCCCAGCCTGGTTCCTTGGCTGAATCACTGGGCGGGGTGGAAAGGCCGACAAGCCACCACCTGCACCCCCTCCCAGCCCCAGCCTGGTTTCTGAGATGTAGGATGGGCCAGGGGTGTGTGTGTGTGTGTGTGTATTTTTAAAAAATATAGTTTTATTGATTTCAGAGAGGAAGGGAGAGAGAGAGAGAGAGAGAGAGAGAGAGAGAGAGAGAGAAACATCAATAATGAGACTCATGGGTCTGCTGCCTCTTGCACCCGCTCCCCTCCCCCCGCCCCCCACTGGGGATCTAGCCCACAACCCAGGCATGTGCCATGACCGGGAATCGAACCGCAACCTCCTGATTCATGGGTTGATGCTCACCCACCGAGCCACACCGGCCGGGAAGGGACCTGTATATGTAACAAGTACCTGAGGTTGCAGCCACAGTCAGGGTCACATGGAGTAATTTAGGGAAATGAAAGGGGCTTTTGCCAGGAAGTGTTTCTACCCCAGGGTGTCTCTGAAGCCATCACCCCTCGCATGTGGCCGTGGGCGCTGGTGGCTGAGGGCACCTGGAGGGACCTGCTTCCTGTCTGTGGCAGGCAGGCTTGCTCTGCAGGACGTGTGACAAGAGGCTTCATAGAGAGCGGACCTAGCGGAGGGGATGCCCCACGCCTCCTTGGGGGCTCGCGCTGTAGAGCAAATAAATGTTGACAGAATACGTTATTTATTTATTATTATTTATTTAAATGTACAGCCCGCATATAATAGTACATTCTTTACATGATTCCACATTTACAGAGATTACAATGCAGTGGTGAAGTTGCCAGCCTCTCACAGCTCATACAGGTATAGGTCTCTAGAACAAACAACCCCCCAGAAAACACATTGCAATGCCTACCGCTCCTGTTTCTATTACTGTGTCGCGGGGCCTGCGTCCCAGCGGGGCCCGGACCCCGTGGGGCTCGAGCGGGAGAGGGACATGGCTCGGTCCTGTTTGGAAGTCCGGGTGCCAAGGTGACAAACGTGCCCAGAGTTGGCTCTTTCGCAACGCCGCCCTCGATGCCGCAGCTGCCAAGCCCCTCCAGAGAAGGGGACACGGTGTTTCCGCTGCCCTGACAAACAGTCACCGACTGGCACTGGCGGCTTTTTATGTTCCCAGCCACGTGTGAAGTGACATCGGCACTCTGTCCCCAAGCCCCGTCTCCCCAAGGGTGGGCAGGGCACGACCATTATGAATGACTGTTGGAGGGATTCATTTACAATAACATTTTTCTAGTTTCACATGGCTGCATCAGAATGCCTTGTTTTACTCCAGAAGTTAATACCTTGTTTAATTGGAAGGCAGTTAAATGCGCCGTCTCTGGAGCCAGCCCTGGCTGGAAGCAGAGCTCCACTGCTTAGGCAAGTTCTGTGGCCTGTCTGGGCCTCACATTTCTCATCTTGAAAATGGGTACAATAATGCCTCCTCCCCAGGGCTGCTGCGAGGTGAAGTGTGTCTAGCACAGTCTCTGGCACATGCTAGGGACTTAGTAAATGCCACTTCCCTCTCGGCCAGGCACGTGCCTGAGGATCAGGAGGCGATCCGTAAGTGCTCTGTATTTGACGCCAGGAGCATTTATTGGACCCCTACTGTATGTAAATCACTGTGCTGAGCACACAGAGAGGGAAGGTAACATACAGACAAGATCCAATCTCTTTGCTGGAGGAGGACTTATTTCAAATCCCCGTGGAGGTCAGGGAGCATTTATTTATCATTTCTAGATGCAGCTGCTGAGCTGGGGCAGAGAGTGGGAGGGACCATTTCTGCCTCCCGGAGAACAGCTCCAGTCACACTGACTCTGGGATAAGCAGCTAAGGCAGAGAGAGGTGTGGAAGCCTGGGGAAGAGGGTGCGGGTCAGATGGGCCAGCAAAGGGAACCTCAGCCAATCAGATAGTCCCCTTTGGAATTCAAGTGTGGGCTAGAGTGAGTTCCAAGGACATTGGTCACAGGCACATGGCCCACCAGATTCTTTGGGCCCTGAGTCCAGGCCTGAGGCTCCTGCACCTCAACCCTATGGCATTTCCTTGCTCCTGCCCCCTTTCCATGCTGGGCCCCCGATCCTCCCCTTTACCCTCCAACTGTGATCCTCAGCTCAGTCCCACTGCGGGTGACCCAGGAGTCTGGGGAAGATGTTGCAGGGGCACAGGGCTTCCCCAGGGCACCAAGGATACCCGGAGGCTCTGAGACTCTGAAGGCAGACCAGGACAGCGCCTGGATTTCACCTCCCATCCTGGGCCACGTAGCTTCTTGCCTGGGCCTGTGAGACCCGCCCTGGTGAGGTTTTCTTTGGGTAATGAGGTGTTTCCTGCCTGCCCTTGGGCTTGCTACTCTCAGGCCTGGGAAACTCACTTTTCCAAGTTTGTGCCACGCAGATGCGGTGCCTCAGAGCCTTACAGGGCACAGGGTGTGGGGCCTGGTACGGATGAAAAATCAAGGTCAACTCCCCAAAGGCCAGCTCTCCCAGAGGGAAACTGCTTCAAGAGCGCATGTGCACAAGGCCCTGGGCTCCAGGGACTCTCCTTCCTCGCGCCCACCCCCATCCTGCAGGAGGGGAGAGCATGAGGAAAGGCTTGGAGATGGAAAAGACAGCCTGTGTGACCATTTCCCAGGCAAGGGGGAGCCACAGAGGGTTCAGGGGCAAGGGAACCGTGGGGTTGGGGCTGTTCATTGATTCATTCCTGGGCACCTCCACTGTGCTGGGCCTGTGACAAGCACTGACCAATACAAATGAATTGTGCATTCATGCACACGAGCACATACACTTACTACAAATTATAATATAGGGGACACATAGAAAAAATAACACAATTTAGAAACAACAACAAAATATGCAATACTCTTCATTGTTCTTGACACTGTCCCTACAGCAGCCGTGGGCAAACT
The DNA here is from genome assembly GCF_963259705.1 of Myotis daubentonii. Lineage (NCBI taxonomy): Eukaryota > Metazoa > Chordata > Mammalia > Chiroptera > Vespertilionidae > Myotis > Myotis daubentonii. Next base: position 53,148,519 of record NC_081854.1, on the reverse strand, counting down.
ACGGCCCGCGTGCCGGATCGGGCCAGTTTGAAATGAATAAAACTAAAAAAAAAAAAAGACTGTACCCTTTTATGTAATGATGTTTACTTTGCATTTATATTAGTTCACACAAACACTCCATCCATGCTTTTGTTCCGGCCTCCGGTCCAGTTTAAGAACCCATTGTGGCCCTCGAGTCAAAAAGTTTGCCCACCCCTGCCCTATAGTCTATTGATTTTTCACAGAATGCATTCATCGATTGTTGCTAAACTGTTGTATCTGTAACCAGTCTATCTATGGTTTGCAAGGGCCGAATAAGTTCCAATATGATGAATGCAGATTCATAGTTTTGCTTTCATTAGTGAGATGAAAGCCACATGTGGTCTCTGTTGCATAGTCGTTTATTTATTTACTAGAGGCCTGGTGCACAAAAATTTGTGCACTCAGGAGGGTCCCTCAGCCCGGCCTATGCCCTCTTGAAGTCTGGGACCCCTTGGGGGATGTCCACCTGCTGGCTTAGGCCCGCTCCCTGGGGGATCGGCCCCAAGCTGGCAGTCAGACATCACTCTGACATCCCGGGAGACCTCGGGGGATGTCCACTTGCCAAGGGGAGCAGGCCTAAGCTGCAGTCGGGCATCCTTAGTGCTGCTGAGGAGGCGGGAGAGGCTCCTAACACCACTGCTGTACTGGCAGCCGTCAGCCTGGCTTGTGACTGAGCAGAGCTCCCCCTGTGGGAGCACACTGACCACCAGGGGGAAGCTCCTGCATTAAGCTTCTGCCCCCTGGTGGTCAGTGTGTGTCATAGTGACCAGTCATTCCCAGTCTTTCTGCTGTTAGGGTCAGTTTGCATATTACCTTTTTATTATATAGGATTTTACTTACTTATTTTTTTTTTATTAAGAGAGAGAGGGAGAGGGAGAGACACACATCCATCAGCTGCCTCCTGTACACCTCCTGCTGGTGAGGGAGCCTGCAACCTAGGCATTTGCCCTGACCTGGAATCGAACCAGTGACCTCTTAGTGCATGGGATGGTGTTCAGCCACTGAGCCACACTGGCCAGGGCTATTTATTTATTTGTTTATTTATGTATACCACCCTTTCAAAATGTAGAGTCACTCTGAGGCCATTCACAGACAAGCCTTGGGCCCAGTGCAGCCCATAGGCTATTATTTACTGATCCCTGGTCCATGTTTTTGAGATGGTTTACATCTACCCTGTCTGACTGATGGAAACGCTGTGTAAGAGGGTATCTCTTCCCAACTCTGCGTCAGTGACATCACACTGGTCACTTGAGATTGGGCAGCACTTACACTCTCTAAATGGGCAGACCCTGAGGAGCAGGGCTTGATTTATTGCTTGTAGATTGTCTAGACTTAAGAAAGTAAGGCATTAAATGTTGATAATGCAGATTAAACCTGAAATGTGTAAACATTGCATTATAAATAGCACCCATAAATTGAGGAAATACTTTTCTAATATTTGAAAATTGCAAAAAAGTTACTCGATGTCATTTTTTAAGATATATGTTTTTATTGATTTTTTTTTTTAAGAGAGAGGAGAAAGGAGAGGATAGAAACACTGATCCGCTGCCTTCTGCACGGCCCCTACTGGAGATCGAACCCGCAACCCCGGCATGTGCTCTGATGGGGAATCAAAGTGTGATCGCCTGGTTCCGGGTCCCCGCATAACCACTGAGCCACACCGGTGGGCTAAAATACCCAGGTTCTAAAAAAAGATTCTGTGGAACCTTAAAAACATTGACTTTCTTTACTGGGTGTTTTCTGCCACCTGGTGGTCATTTCATTTATTGCAAGGTACGGGAAACGCCCCGCCCTCCCCCCCCTTCGCATTCAGTTTCACTTGTCAATCAACCTGCACATCAAAAGGTTAAGACAGCCAGACTTGCTTTCCTCAGATGCTAGAAAGCAGTTCTAAGCTCACAGCTAGGACAGCCTGAGAGCCATACAGAGAGGCCCTGGGAAAGTAGTTTGGAGTTAGCATGAGCTGGCATGCACAATGTTCTGCCAATTTTACTAGGGCCTTAGTTTGAATTTTTAGTGCACCAACTTCGCTCCCACCTTTTCTGTCTTTTCTATGACTACAGGTCCTGTTTGGGCTGTGTTTATGATTTATCATCAAATGCATTTGAATTTATTTTGATAACATATTTTTGAAAAATTTGCATAGACTTGGGGATAATTACACACATTTAGGGTGCCATAAAATGATGGTATATTGTATTAAAACAGTGTTTTCCAAATTTATCTGGCATTCGAAAGAGACAAAGTGATGCCATAGGCCTAAGGCTGCCCCACCCCAACCCCCACCCTTGAGACTGTTCACAGCAAGGAGGTCTGGGAATCTCAGTGTCATGGGGTGTCAGAGCTGTTGCTATGGTGACTCGGTGTTCTGGCTGACCTTGAGGATGGTGAATATCCCCAAGACTCAGTTTCCAGGCTTGTGCTACCTCCTGCCCATCTGATTCCAGATAGGATAGTTATTCAGAGCTCAGTTTTGGACAGAAGCCAAGTTCTGTACCTGTTATTAATATGTATAATATTTCATAGCAATAATGATGACTGTTCAAGAAGCTTTGAGAGAATTCAAATGAGCGCAGCCAGGACTTTGGACTATTCCCTGCACAGCACCCAGCTGTACCCTGATAGAACATGCCACTCCTCTGACTCAAACCCTCCAGTGGCTCATCATATCTCTTGGAGTAAAAGCGAGAGTCCTTACATGGGTTCATAAGGCCCAACATCATGCCCCACCCCCCCACCAGCTACGCTTGCCTGACCCTGTCCCTCAGGGCCCTCAGGAATGTTCTGCCTCAGGCCCTTTGCACCTTCTGTTTCCTGTGCCTTGGGTGCCACCAGTGGCTCCCTTCCTCACCTCCAAGTCTTCCCTCCGTCCCCTCCACTTTGGAGACTCACCCCTGCCCCCTTCCCAGGTTCATTTCCTTCCTGAGCTGTTATCTAGCCCCCTGTCTCCCCTAACAGAATGTGCATTGCGTGAGGGCTTTCAAATGAAAAAATTCTTGCTTACTGCAGTCAGTCAATGGCAGGGTATATACCTAAGAAATAAGTGAGACAAGGCAAACGTGCAAATTAAAGATCTCTCTCTTTGGAAATAGGACAGTATTTGAAGGGGACCATTGACTAGCCATTATGTAGTTACTATAAAGGATGTTTTGTAATTATGGTAAAAAAAATGTAAAAAAATTATGGCAATCACTTTTACTTAGCCCAGGAAGTAATATCATAATCTCACATCTTGGTTTCATAGGCTCAGATGAGATCTGACCTATACATTTCCTCCGCTTGTTACCTTAGGATTCATTCAGTCAAGGAAGAGAGGAGAGCAGTGAAGGGCCGCTATAGAGTAATTGCCCTGGGTTTCAGAACAACCACATTGGAGAATAAGTGCCGAGAAATGAACTGTGGTTGCTGCGATGGCTTTAATAAAAACGAGAATTGAATCATTGATGGTTCTGGGTCAGTATCAGATGTGGCATCCAAAGGCCTGGGGGCAAGCCCTGTCTCTGCTACTTACTGGGCATGTCCCTGGGAGCCAATCCCAGTGCCCAGAATAGTACCCAGGGCCCACATAGTAGGTGCTCAGTGAAGAAGACGCCAGAGTTGGCAGTGCTCCCACAGAAGCACTGGGAGCAAAGACCCCTCTTTGCAAAACTAGATTGCAATGGGTCCTCCCTAAATGTTGCTGGCTGGTGAGATAAACCCAGGCAAGGTAAGGTCTGCACACACTATAGTTTCAGGAAATGCTTCCCGTGTCCAGTAATATTACAGAACCACACAGCACCAAGACAGGGCCATATATAGGAGCTGGCCCAGCTCCGCTATGCCACGCCACCGTTAACCCAGTTTGGACCCAAAGCTGGGGGTGCCAATTCTATTTCAGAACTTCAGGCTCTGCCTTCCAGCATAGTTGATAATTTGGGGGCGGGAGCCTCCCATTCTGGCCTTTGGGTCAAGCAGTATCTTTTCAACGAACACTGACTGAGCGCCCCCTGGTGGACATAAAGCTGAACACCCCAGGCTGCTGCCCTCAGGGCTTCGAGTCTGGTCAAAGTTACAGACTATTGCAATGCCCTGTGATGCCTGGGGGTGGGGATGGGGGGGTGGGGGGGGGGCGACGGTCAGCTTTGTCCTGGAGGGTCAGAGAAGCCTCTACTCAATTCTAGAGTGTTGTGGCAACAGGCTTTCCAGAAATAAACACAGTTAACCCCCCCGTGAGTGCCTACTAGGTGCAGGATTCTGCTCTAAGACCTTAACCATGTATTAACTAATTTAACCCTTAGAACAACACTTCATGGTAGATTATTATTCTCCCTACAGGAGTATCCACAATGTGAAAGAGGTACCCCCCCAACGTAAACGGGGGTGTTCTTGGGTACAGTCACCACAAAAGGGGGGGTGAGTGGTGGAAAGCCCCGAAGCCACCCGTGTCCACTGTTCCTGGCCACATTTGTTTGCTGATCATTTCCCCCTGTGTTTTCAGAGAAGGGTTATGTCCTCTGATTTCTAAGAGTGGGAATAATGAAAAGTCCGTTTCTGATTTCTTCCTTCACTCTTGGGGACACTTTTGTCATTTAAGGATGGGTTTGTATTTCCCCCCACCCCTCCTGACTCCCCAGCTGCAAATACATTTAATAATCAACCACAGCAGAGGCCCTGGCAGATGGGCCTCAAAACAGATGGCTCCACTGAAAGGCTGTGACTGGAAACAGAGGCTAACGTGAACCAATCAATCATGGGGCTCTTGAAGGCAGTTTCTACAGAACTTTCTACATAGTCTACACCCACCCAACCCCCTCGAGTTCCTTCGGTACACTTTTCATCCGCAGATGAGCCTTCCAATTTTTTTTTTTTAAACATCTGGAACATTGAAAAGGAAGAGAGAGAAACCCTGGGGCCTTGTCAATCAAATTCACTTTTCTTCTGGCAGGCTCAGCATCAGTGACAAATTGCGCAATTTGACATAAACAAAGTGGGTAGATGTTTTCAAACATCAGCAATGGAGAGATGTGTAGGGTGGGTGTTTTTCTCCCCACTCGCTAGTCAGTATGTTTAATAACAAATAGAACAACCAGATGTTTAAGAAATCCTACCGTCTTCACAATGTCGTCTGATAGTTAACTGCGGCCGAATAATGAGAACATGGGTTTCATTCCAGGCCCAATTCAGAAAGTTAACTGTCTAGTCTGTTTCCCTGGACAGTTATGACGGTTCACGAAGACTTTTAAGTTCATCTCTGGGCTAGAGAACACTCGTCTTGGTTTCAGAAAATGTGCTTGCAGGCCCTGGGCTGCCACCACTTTCCTGTGTCACCTTGGGTAAGTCATTGAACCCTCCTTACCTTTAGTTTCCCCACAGGATACACAATGATAATCAGCCCTGCCCTGCCTACGCCTGGCTAACGTGAGGTTCAAGTGTAATATTAGATGTGAGTCACTTTTTATAAGTCCTTTTTTTTTTCATATTTGTCACCTGAGGATATTTTTTCCATTGCTTTTCCAGAGAGAGTGGAAGAGAGGGAAGGAGGGAAGAGAGAGAGAGAGAGAAACATTGATATGAGAATATCAATTGGTCCCCCTCTCGCCCCCTGCATGTGCCTCAATTGGGGCCAGGGATCGAACCCGAGACCCTTCAGTAGGCGGGCTGACGCCCAACCAACTGAACCACGAGATCAGGGCTCTAACGTATATTTTTAAAATTGTTGAAATTGTAGTTATATTGTTCTTCTTTTTCCTCTTCTTGAGCATTTTTTCTTTATTACCTAAAAATGTTATTTTATAGCCCTGGCCAGGTAGCTCAGTTGGCTACAGCATGGTCTAGATATGCCAGGGATGTCGGTTTGATCTCTGGTCAGCACACATACAATAATCAACCAGTAAATACATAAATGATTAGAACAACAAATCTCTCTCAAATCAGAAAAATAAAAATATTATATTATACATATAAAAGGATTTATATGTAATAATGAATAATAATGTAATCAACTACCTATGAACCAGCTACCCAACTCAAGAACTAGAACATATTCAATACTTTAATTCTTCCCAGGTGGTCCTCCGATCCCTTTCTATCCCTAGAGATAATTACAATCTTAAATACCCTATTTATCATTCCATGCAGAAAGAATATATTGTTTGGTTTTACTTGCTTTTTAACTTAATTAGAAATTTTGAGTTCATACTATACCATATAGTCTTCTGGTACTTGCTTTTTCCATTTAACATTGTTTCCAAGATTCATCCATGTTGTTTTTATGGCTATTGGTTCACTTATTATTTAATACTGTGTAATATTTCATTGAGGTAATACCCACAATTTATTCATTCTTTTTTTTAATCCTCACTGGAAGATATTTTTCTATTGATTTTTAGAGAAAGTGGAAGAGAGAGGTAAAGACAGAGAGAAATATCAATGTGAAAGAAACAAATCGATTGGTTGTCTCCTGCATGGGCCCTGACCAGAGCCCAGGCTGGGGAGGAGCCTGCAACTGAGGTACATGCCCTTGACCGGAATTGAACCCGGATCCTTTGTTCTGCAGGCCCACGCTCTGTCCACTGAGCCAAACCAGCTAGGGCTATTCTTTCTTTTGTTAATGGACATTTGGCTTGTTTATTGTTCTGCTGTTGTGAACTGCGCTGCTAAAATATTTTTTTAAATGTATAAAACAATCTTAATTTTTGAAAGAAAATTCTTGCTCACATCTCCTGGTGCACATGTGTAAGAGTTTCTTTTGGGCCCGTATCTAGGAGTGGAAGTGCTGGATTTACGATAAGGAAAGATTCTGCTTTGAAAGGTAAATGCTCTGATTTTTCCTTTGGCAATGTTTTATGAGTATTTGTCTCTCATTAAAATTCTTCTTTACATAAAGGAAAAAAGCAACAATAAAGCATAAAACCCTATTCAGATGTAAGATGCTATTATATTTGTGGATATTGTCTGACTACAGCAGGATCTAAATAAATATTTAATAGCTTTAGGACAAAAGCCATGCTCATGCATATTGTCAATCAACACCAATCATTTATAGAGAACCCACCATATGCTGAAGTGTTAAGAAAAACAAAGTCCGACACTAGTTAAAGCAGTAAGGGCTTATTTTAGTCAGCAAAATAGACTATTGCAATAGGGGAAAAGGTCCAGGAGGAACTAAACTCCACTTCAATTTCTACAGAGCCGACTGAACATTTCAAAAAGAGAACGAGAGATTAGGGAGGGGGTGATCAGTGGTGGTGGGAGCTCAGTAGAGTCAGGGATGCGAAAAATTGCAAAAGTGAGAAGTTGGTGTTGGTCCATGAGAAACCCTCTGCTTGGAATGTTCTGCAGCCACGATTTTACACGGCTGATTCTCTCCTATCAGCCATGTTTCAGCTCAGACGTCACCTCCCCAGGCGCCTTCCCTGACCACATAGCCCTCCTAACACACTAGCAGCTATTGATCACATTTTGTTTCCCCCACTAGCCTGCCATCTCTCTTAGGGCAGGGATCTTTTCTGTCGCAGTCGCCACTGCGCCCACAGCGTCTAGATTAGTGCCTGTCACTAGGATGGCGCTCAGTCAAGGGTAAGAAATTCGCATTAGCCCTGGCTGGTTTGGCTCAGTGGCTAGAGCGTCACCCTGTGGGCTGAAGGGCCCCAGGTTCCATTCGGTCAAGGGCACATGCCCTGGGTTGCCAGCTCGATCCCCAGTATGGGGCGTGCAGAAGGCAGCTGATCAATGATTCTCTTTCATCATTGATGTTTCTATCTCTCTCTCCTCTCTCCCTTCCTCTCTGAAATCAATAAAAATATATTTAAAAAAAAAGAAAAAAAGAAAAGAAATCCGCATTGGCAATTGTGGAATCGCTTTCTCTGGACTGAGCCTTCAGTAACCGCGTGGGAAGAGGCAAGGGCTGACGCGGGGGGGGGGGGGGGGGGGGGGGGCGAGCGGGGAGTGACAGCTCAGCGGAAGGCCCCGCCCCCGGCCCCGCCCTGTCCTTGTCCGCTTCCGGGGGTCTCTATAAAGTTCATTTGGCGGCGCAGCGCGCGGGGGCTTCTGGGAGCGCCGGCCTGGGCCAATCAGGAAGCGCGGGCGAGCGGCGCGAGAAGCGGCGGCCGCGTTCCGTGGCCGGGACCTGAGCGGCGGAGGCGGCTGCCGAGCCAGGTGAGCCTGTCTCCCGCGCGCGTCCTGCGGGCCTGGGTGTATTATTATTATTATTATTTTCTGGCCTTGAACCGGGGACCCCGAGGCGGGGCGGGGCGGAGCTGGGTCCCCACGCCCGGAGCCATGCTGCCCACACTTCCCACTCGCCTCATGGAGCCGGGCATGTCTGACCGACTCCGGCGAGACAGCGCCTGGCGAGCGTCCGGCTGCGTCCCGGGAGGACCTTCTGTCTCCCCTCTGTCTGTGTGCGGAGCCGTGTCCCCCTGTCCTCCCGTCCCCCCATCCTTCCGGGCTCCTCGCTCCCCCCCCCCCGTAGCCACGCCCCCACCCAGCGCCGCCAGCCCACCGCCCGGTCCCCGCCGCAGCGCGCTCGCCCCTCGGGGTGCTCCCTGCGGGGAGGCATCGCCCTCGGAAGGAAGGGGGTTTTGGGCGAAGGTGACGACCCTGTGAGCCTCTCCCGACCCTTGGCCTGTCTCCTCCATCGCACCCAGGGGCATGCTGCTCCCCATCCAGGGAGGTGGCTCCCCGAGCGTTCTCTGGGCGCACAGCACCCCACCCTCTGCAAAGGCGAAACCTAAGTTGATGGGGGTCTCTCTTTCTTCAAAATTACGGGGCCGACCGCGGGCTTCTCAGACTCAGCGCCGTTGTTTGGGGCTGGGCAAGTCTTCGTGGTGGAGGCGGAGCTGCGCTTTGTGGGGTGTCCCTCTGATCTCCACCCTCTAGACGTCAGGAGCACAAGGCCCTTCTCCCGCAGTTATGTCTCTAGATGTTGCCAGTGACCCCTGAAGGACAGACCTGCCCCCAGTTGAGACTCGTAGGTTTAGCGAGAAAAGCCAGATGCAGAGACCTTTTGGAGGCTGATGCGGCGGCCCGTTGGGAGGCGGGGGCGGGGGGGGGGGGGTTGGGGGTTGCTGTCACTCTTGAGGTTGGGTGCACAGACGGTCTCCATCCCCTGGAGCGGGGCTGCTCCTTCTGAAGACACGTTGGGTTTAAAGACTGAGTTACCGTAGCCCGCATTGGCGAATTCTTCATGGAGGGCAGGCCCTTAGGAACCATCTGCGCCAACCTCATCTTCGCTGGTGGTGGAACCGGGGTCCGGAGAGGGGGAAGGGCCAGTCCCAAAGTAAAGGGCTGATGTGGGGTAAAGCCAGGCTGGCGTCCCTTGTTCTTCGCTCCCAAGCCTGGCTGCTCCTGGGAGCTGAGAGTTTATCAGGAAGTAGTAAGCTCGGTGGATCCTGGCTGTTTCTCTGCGATGCCAGGCTGCGTCTCTTTGCTCATTGAAGGTGAAATAATGCAAGTGGTATTTCATGTATCAGGAAAGCTGGTGCTGCACAGCCCTTACTGCAGACCCGGGGTCATCCAGGCCAGTGCTAGGACCGAATCACCCTGTTTTCAGTCTCCCATCTGTCTAGGGTCGTTTCTTTCGGTTCCTTTGTTTGCTCCAGAAGTCTGCCTTCTGAATAATGGTTAGGGCTGACTTTCTTTTAGTCTTACAAGACTATGAAGAATTATCCAACTATTATAAAAGAATCCTCATTCTCTTCCTAGAAGCCTCTGGAACAATAGTATCTGTTATGATGTAATTTTTTTTTTTTTTGGTTGTTGGTATAATTGACAGCAGACAGATACAGTAAAAAGTGGAATGATATTGTCATCTAACCCCATAGTTTATATATTCAGAAGCAGAGAGGAACGCAGAACCAGTCTTTGAAATCTCAAGTGAGACTTTACTCATTAATCTTTGGTGTTGAATGCTGAACACTGCTCTTATTATAGTTTAATTAATAAGAAGGTTTGAGGGCAAGATTTTAACTTTAAATTAAATGCTAAATTCCTTTTGAATCACACCTTCATTGTGGAAATTTGGACTTATAATAATAACCATATTTTTTAATAGGGAGCATAACGTATATTAAAAAATTTTAACTGCCTTTCAGAAGTTCTTATTGAATGATATGAGTTATGATTAAATAAGTTATACTTTAGTATCACATATTTACTTTTGAAACAGAGATGTTTATAATGAAACTGGAGGCCTGGTGCACAAAAATTTGTGCACTCGGGGGGGGGGGGGGGACGTCCCTCAGCCCAGCCTGTGCCCTCTCGCAGTCTGGGACCCCTCGGCGGATGTCCACCTGCTGGCTTAGGCCTGCTCCCCAGGGGGATTGGGCCTAAGCTGGCAGTCAGACATCCCTCTGGCAGCCCAGGAGCCCTTGGAGGATGTCCATTTCACTGGGGAGCAGGCCTAAGCTGCAGTTGGACATCCTTAGTGCTGCTGAGGAGGTGGGAGAGGCTCCCGCCATCACCGCTGTGCTGGCAGCCATCAGCCTGGCTTGTGGCTGAGCAGAGCTCCTCCTGTGGGAGCGCACTGACCACCAGGGGGAAGCTCCTGCATTGAGCATCTGCCCCCTGGTGGTCAGTGTGTGTCATAGTGACCAGTCATTTCCAGTCGTTCTGCTGTTAGGGTCAATTTGCATATTACCCTTTTATTATATAGGATGACAAAATGTTGCCAAATTGGCAGCTTTGGAAAAAAGCTAGCATTTTTACAACGAGACAAATCAGTAGAGTTTATAGAATACTTTCTGTGTATCACCAACCTCTTGAAGTAGTTAGGAATTATTATCTTTTTATAGATGAGAAGTGTTTCGCTAGTAAGTGAACAGTGTAAATTTGAACCAGGTTTGTGGGTTCAAAATTCAGTCTTCTTCTGTTTACCCATTCTGTTTTAAGATTTAAACAAAAATTAATTTTGTTGTTATATTAAAACTTTTAAAAATAGTTGAAAAAGGGAGTAGCATTGTTAGTTGTACATTTTGAAGAAAAAAGGAATAAATAAATAGCATGAGTTATTTCCTCTGATGTATACAAAATTCCCCCCTCAGATGGCATCTATATACTGGTATATAAAAGCCTAAGCGACCGTCCGACTGATAGCTATGACGTGCAATGACCACCAGGGGGCAGACGCTCAGCGCAGGAGCTGCCGAGCTACGGTGATGCACTGGGAACCAGAGAGGAGGGAGCCCGATTTCGGGGTGTGTCACCTGAGAACCGCCCTCACGCAATCTGTAACCCCTCGGGGGATGTTGGAAAGCAGGTTTCGGCCCAATTCCCGCAGGCCAGGCTGAGGGCCCCCACCGGCGCATGAATCCGTGCCCTGGGCCTCTAGTCCAGAATATAGCAGTGCTAACTGCATTTGTTAGATTGCAGGATCTTTGTAGTTGAAGGGAGAATATTTGGGTCTGTGGTAAAATTAGCCTTCCGTAGTGAGAGGTAACAAGTGTTGTTTGAATATATTAAAATTCCGCAGGGGAAGTAGTCGGTGTCATCATTTCAAGCAAATGGATGAATCAGGAGAGATTCCTTTAACACTGAAGGGAAGACAGATGGCCTTGTCTTTGTCCTTTCATCTCTTTCTCGGTCCTTTTATTTATTGGATAACTGGGCTGTTTGGATTGTGGGTGATAAGGAAAAATTCGCATGGTTTAATAGGTTGTGTTGTACTTGAAAAGGGCAGTGAGTTCCCTCTAGCACTCTGTGTGTTAGGTCCAAAGAACACATTATCCCAGACAGATTTCATCTTTTATAAAACAGATTTCTTCTTCCAAATATACTCTTCAGATAAACGGCTTCCAGAGAGAAGAGGAATGACAACAGGTCTACTGCGTCACTTACTCCATTTTCTGTGTTTCCACTGCAGAGGCCGTGGTGGTGGATTGGCCAGGGCACGTAGTTATAAGCACCGAACCAGGATTTACTTGCCAGGTCTAGCTCAGATGCCCTCAACAAACTGGGGGTTGCCAAACTACGAGCTGGGGGCCAAACAAGCTAAGAAGAATTTTTACATCTTTAAAAATCATTGAAAAAAATTCAAAGCTTATTTCGTGAGCCATGAATATTATATGAAATTCAAATTGGAGGGGCCATGATTAAAGTTTTATTGGAGCACAGCCACCCTTATTTGTTTACATATCATCCACTGTCAAGCAGAACTGAGTAGCAGCAAGACTGGCCCACAAAGCCTAACATAGTCACTGTTGGCCCTTTACAGAAAACGTCTGCCGGCCCTTGTCCTCGGATACCAGTCTCAGAGACTGGGAAAGAGAGTTTGGTAGACAGGTCTAGGATGGGTGGCTCTGGGGCTCTTTCGTATTTTCCTTTGTTTTCTGCCAGCTCTGAGATCCTAAGGTGCTAATTTTGGGGCATATAGGCTTAAGCCAGGATAAGTGAGTAACAGCCGTTTCTGGGGTGACGTAGCAGTCTTTAAAAGCACTCAGTACTTCCCTGGCTTGCGAATCCACAAAGCTTTGGACAAATGAAGACATAGTCTACTTGTGGCTGGTGCTTTAAAAGACAATAGACCAATGAGCTAATAATGCCAGAAAACAGATGTGTACACAATGTAATACAACAAGCATGAATACTCTTAAGTCAGGGCCTGAGCAGTGGAGATGGCTGCAGGGCCAGGTGAGTGCGGACCCAGGTTAAGAGTTGGATCAGCTGCAAAATCCTAGAGGGGCCACTCTTTGAGAATACTGACTTAGATGGTCTAGAAGGGCTGAGCATTGTGAATAGTTAAGTGTCTGCTGTACTTGTGAGGGGAAAATAGTCTTCCTACGCTCACACCACCGACTGCAACACTGCTTCACTTCTGACACCAGATGTGTGGGTTTGCCACACATCAAGCTACACTCAGATTCTCTGGACACTAGCTGGTTATTCTACAATTTAACTCAATTCTGACACTTAACTAATTGGAGATAGCATCCGATCCCAAGGGTTAAGGGTTCAGTTTCACAAGACTGTACCCCCCACCCCTGCCCCCGCTTGCCGTCCTTCAGAAGCCAATCGCAAGAAGCACATTGTTACCTGTGGTTCTCTGACAGACTGGCTGAAGGTCAGAGGTGCCACTGACTTGCTAGAGCAGGATACAGAACTCAGAGAAACATTTACTTACATGTACAGTTTATTATAAAGGATATAGATCAGTGGTTCTCAACCTTCCTAATGCTGCGACCCTTTAATACAGTTCCTCATGTTGTGGTGACCCCCAACCATAAAATTATTTTCGTTGCTACTTCATAACTGTAATATTGCTACTGTTATGAATCGTAATGTAAATATCTGATATGCAGGATGTATTTTCATGGTTACAAATTGAACATAATTAAAGCATAGTGATTAATCACAAAAACAATATGTAATTATATATGTGTTTTCCGATGGTCTTAGGCGACCCCTGTGAAAGGGTCGTTCAACCCCCAAAGGGGTCACGACCCATAGGTTGAGAACCACTGATATAGATGAACAGCCAGTCAAAGAGGTACAGAAGGTGGGATCTGGAAGGGTCTTGAGCACCGGAGCTTCTGTCCTATGAAACAGGTGCCCCACCCTTCCAGCCTGTGGAAGCACTTACCACCCAGAACTCATCAATCTCATTGTTCAAGAGTTTGTTTTCTTAAATATCTTCTCAATATAAAAGGCTAAGTGTCTGCCTGTCCGACCAGTGGCTATGATGCGCACTGACCACCAGGGGGCAGACGCTCAATGCAAGAGCTGCCATCATGGGCACTGGCCATTTAAAAATAAACAGCACCACTGATCTGGTGCCAACAACCAACACTCGGCTTCCCCCAAGTGGTACACAGGCCCTGCCACCACCCTGGAGTGATACGCTACCAAATTGCAGCCAATGCTGCCAAGACCCCATGGTGCAAAATGTGGCCCACAGCCCAGCTCAGCCCGGAAAACGGTGGCTGTGGGCGCCGGGTAATGACGTCACATAGCAACGCCCAGCTTCCACTCCCTAGCGACTAGCATCCTTGGAGTTTCTTCAGCCAAGGAACCAGACTTGCTTTATAGCCAGGTGCAAACATTTTATAGTTTAACCAAATGTTTGTGAAGCATTTTCCTGTCCCTCATCTCATTTGATCCTCACAGAAATCCTGGAGTAGGTAGATAGGAGACTTGGTAGAATCCTATTTTCTTTTCATTAGCAAGATGTGAATAGCGATATTAAAATATTTCTTCTAATTAATTTCCTTTCAATGTGCACGAATCCGTGCACCGGGACACCAGTATATGTGTGTGTGTGTGTGTGTGTGTGTATAATGTATATATCTGTGCATTTTTTTTTATTGTTTAAAGTATTACATATGTCTCCTTTTTCCCCGATTGATCACTCCCCCGGCCACTCCCACCCCGCAGGTTAAATATATATTTTTTTATTGTTTTCAGAGAGGAAGGGAGAGGGAGAGAGATGTAGAAACATCAATGATGAGAGAGAATTATTGATCAGCTGCCTCCTGCACGCCCCTTGCTGGGGATTGAGCCCACAACCCAGGCCTGTGCCCCCAACTGGGAATCAAACTGTTACCTCCTGGTTCATAGGTTGATGCTCAACCACTGAGCCATGCAGGCTGGGCTGTTCAAGAGTTTTCATAGAGATTACTATGCAGCCCCGGTTCTGCTTCTCAGAGGTTGGTGGGTGGGGCTGAAAGTGTCAGCTCTCCAATCACTTGGTCTTTCTGGTGACCAGCCCCATCCTGATCACCTTCCCCTTTGAGTGAAGCTCAATGGATTTTCTAATTGAACAAACGCACTATTAAGCAGCTCCCAGATTACCCCCCCCCCGAAAATTACGCCCCCCCATCCCACCCCCTCAAAGCCTCCCTTCTGTTATCCCCCTGCAAGGGTAAACAGTCCTGCCTTCTGACAGCAGTGGTAAATTGCCTTCCTTCTAAGGCTTTCCGTTGCTCGGTGGTTGAGGAGGTCTGGAGGCTCAGTAGGACTTCTGCCCAGGGGCACCAGAGAGCAGTTTGTTGCGTGGGGCCCTGGGACCCTGTGATGCACCTGTCAGTGTTTCCAAAGCCCCCTCCCAATCAGGCTGAGTCACTGCAGACAGAAAGGACTCAGTGCGGTGAGTCGTCCCCACTGGCCTTTTCCCATCCAGCCCCAGGTTTGCTCCGTTGACTGTCCACAACCCACTTCTGAGACTTCTCTGGCTCCTTCCTGGCCTCCTCCTCCCTAGCTCCCCAAGGGTGCAGCTGGCGTCCAGTCTCTGCATGTGTCCTGGCCAGATTTTTACAACACGAAGCTTGGACTTCATCCCTCTCCCACCCCATCATTTTAGTTCTTTCTGTTGGACAAAGCGAGGGAGGTTAATTTCATGATCAGTTTCCAGTATCTTGGGTTAAAATTGATATTTGGTTGGTTAACTCCTATATTTTATGTCTGATTTGATATGTATTTTGCAGAGGTACTAAAAACTGTCCTTAAATTGATTAAATTAACCACAAATTAAAAACATCTTAATGAAATGGAATGATGAGTATATCAGAGTATAGATTTGGAAACTTTAATAATTTTTTAAAAAGATATAATTTTATTGATTTCAGAGAGGAAGGGAGAGGGAGTGATAGGAACATCAATGATGAGAGTGAATCACTGATCAGCTGCCTCCTGCCCGCCCCACACTGGGGATCAAGCCCGCAACCCGGGCATGTGCCCCTTCTGGGTCCATAGATCGATGCTCAACCACTGAGCCATGCTGGCTGGCAATAATTTTTTTGTAAATTAATTTCTACTGGTTGCTTTATATACAATGCAAGATAGAGCCAGTATTTCTTAAATATGATGTTATATACATATCTCTTCTCAGAGACATGGAACAAGTTTATTTTCTACTCTGAAGTTCTATCGCAAATTTCTTCCTACATGTATATTTATTCTTTTGGTTTGGGATTCCGTTCACCTGAAAACTGGGTTATTTCTTCTAAAATATCACTGGCTTTTTTTGTCTGGGAAAAGCACTAGTCTGGACCAAGTGTGATCTGAACTGATGCCATTTATACTGTCACTGCCTTATGCTCTGCAGCCTCAGAAATGTTAAGTATCAGTTGGTAGTCGGAAGGGAATGTGTTTGCTCTGCTCTTTGCTTGTCAGTGGGTGCCGATTTGGCAGGGGAGTGCAGGAAGCCTTGGAGAACAGACCCCACGGACGGAAGAATAAAACTCCTCCTGTTCATTCAACAGAAAATGATTGTCTACTATGTGCCAGGCACTGTTCTGAGACCCGGGGAACATCAGTGAACAAATCAGACAAGTCCCTGTCCTTGTGCAACTTACATTTAGCAGGGGTGACAGACAGTAAGAGAGATGGGGGAGTGCTGGTGGGGGTTGCAGATTGCACTCTTAACTATTTTGTTCTAGGTTGTCATCTAAGGCAAGGTGACAGTTTAGCTGAAACAGCGAGACAGGGAATCGTCTGGTGTATATCTGGGAGAGGAGTGATCCAAGTAGAGAAAACGGAGTACAAAGACTTTAGGGTAGGAATGGGCCTGACCACTGGGGTACCAGCAAAGAGGCCTCAGAGTGGCGGGAGCCCAGGAAAGGAAGGGGGGACAGGCATGGAGTGAGTCTGGGAGGTAAGGAGAGGTGGGCTGCTTCTACAGGGCTTCCCTCTGTACAAGAGATTTAAGCAGAGGAGGGATGTGATCGGACTTTAAAAGGATCCCTGATTGCTGGGTTGAGAATAGACTGTAGGCGGTGAGGGCTGATGCGGGAGATCAGGGAAGGGGTGATAGTGACTCAGATGGGTGAAAGTGGTGGGAAGAGGTCGATTCTGGATGTTTTGAAGGTAGATTTGAAAGGCTTCGTTGACCTATTGGATGGGAGGTATGAGTCATGCAAGCTTTCAAAGCTTTTGGCTGAAGCAACTGAGTCATGGTGTCTCCACGCTGAGAAGGCAAGGACCAAGTTTTGTAGACAAGGTTAGAGCTCAGTTTGGGGCTTATAAAATTTAGGGTGTTGTTTAGAGATTCAGGCTTTGTTTTTACCATGGTCAACATAATTCTTTAAATAAATTTAAAAGGTCTTTTATTGGACCACATGAAAGTGAATCATGATTTTTGTTTGTCTTAATTATTTATACTTAAATCCTTCACTCTAAACCTTAAAAAATATATATATATATATATTATCGATTTCAGAGAGGAAGGGAGAGGGAGAGAGAGATAGAAACATCAATGATAAGAGAGAATCACTGATTGGCTGCCTCTTGTACGCCCCCACTGGTGATTGAGCCTGCAACCTGGGCATATACCCTGACTGGGAATCGAACCTCTTGGTTCCTAGGTCGACACTTAACTGCTGAGCCACGCCCTGCTGGGTATCATCACTCTAAATCTTTATATGGGTAGGTCATTTGAGAAATTGAGCATTTCCTTTGTCTGAATTTCTCCTACAGGAATGTAAAATGTTATTCCTTTTCCTCCCCCCACCCCCCCTTTTTTTTCAGAGAGAGAGGAAGGGAGAGTGATAGAGAGATAGATGAGAAACTTCCGTTGGCTGCCTCCTGCATGCCCGATTCTAGGGATCAAGCCCACAACCTAGGCTTGTGCCCTGACTGGGAATGGAACTGGTGACCTCTTGGTACATGGGTCAGCACTCAACCATTCAGCCATACCGGCTGGGTTCTTCTTCTTCTTTTAAACATAGAAAAGTTTTATTTCTTTATTCAGAGAGTTCCAGAAATTTCCTTATGAAAGAAAAACAGTATTTCCTTTGCTTTGGCTCTGATGGACAAATTGTGTTTATCTTAGAGTGAGAAAAATGTATGGGGAAGAGGCAGCAAATTACTTTTCTTTCCTCTTTCTGGTGATCAGCCATGTTTCTGGTAGGTAGTAGAATGTCATTGACCTTAAGGGTTTCTGAGGTAAAACATTTCTCCATTAGGCAGGAGCTGCGGTTTAAAAATATTCTTCTTTTTCGGTCCTTGAGAAAAACTTCCTTTGTCTGCCATCCCCATTTTCCCAGATGTAGAGATCGCCTGATTCTCTTGGGTGAAGACAATGATTTTCTGGAAACTTTAAGTGAAGAGTTATTGTGTATATGACTTTTTGTCTAAAGATTGAACTCAGTTTAGTACTTCATAAAGAATTTCAAAGCGTTTTCATGATTACTCCAGCTGAGCTACTTTTGTTTTAACCTTGTGCCCTTGCCTTTAAAGTTAATGTTGCTTAATGCTCACTTTAAAAAGTTCTTGTTCTCCTGCTGTAGATTTATGATGGTGCTATGCCCTTTTAACATTAACCGGTCCTTCAAAGCTGAGATATATATTACATTAGTACTGTAACCACAATTCTAGACCAGTGGGATTTCAAAAGTGGGTTTAAAACAAAGTAGAAAAGTATAATCAACAAGAGCTACTGTTTAAGGAATTTTGTTATTTTTTAAATAAATTACTTTGTTAACCTTTTAGCAACATAAATTTTTTCCCCCCCTAATGATGGTGATACTGTTTATCTTCTGTTTATTTAAATAGTCGTAGGACTTAACATCGTTTTGGTTAAGATCCTTATATAAGGATAGTACAGGATATATATAATTCATAACTATATAATATCTGTTAAATTTTTAACACTGTTCATAGGGCTTTTTTTGGTCATTTGGTGGAGAAACAGGTGGTCTTGTTAACATTCATGGTCTAGAAGCCAGCTGCTATTTATATTGTAATTATTAGTAGCAATCATATTTCTAAAAGTAGTAGGTATATTAACAATTAAGCCTAACATCTGAATATCATAACAAACGAACATGGATCTCTGCTCTCAGTAACCTTGTAAGCTAAAGAACATGAGAGTGGAGACTTGGACATGAATTTGAAGAGACTGTCTATTATGTTATTATGTTAGTGGAGGAGCAGTTATGTGAAAATAACGTGAAATTAGTCAGAAGACCTATCTTCTGGTCTTGGTTCAGCCCCTTTGTAGTGGAGAGTATTGTGGGCATGGAGCTGAGCTCTGTGGGCTGGAGTTGCTTCTTCTGTTTGCTCAGGACTCTCACAGAGTTGCTGAGAATCCTATCCTATATAATAAAACCCTAATATGCAAATCGACTGAAGGGCGGAATGACCAGTCACTATGAAGCGCACTGACCACCATGAGGCAGACACTCAATGCAAGAGCTGCCCCCTGGTGGTCAATGCACTCCCACAGGGGGAGCACCGCTCAGCCAGAAGCCGGCTGACGGCTGGCGACTGCAGCAGTGGTGGTGGGAGCCTCTCCCGACTCCGCAGCAGCACTAAGGACCCCTCGGGGGATGTCCGACTGCCGGGTTAGGCCTGCTCCCCGCCACAGTGCACAAATGTCGTGCACCAGGCCTCTAGTCATGAGATAAGGGCCTTATAAGTTGCCTAGTACTGTGGGTAGTGTTGTTTTACTTAGACAGGTGGCGAAATAGGAGGTGGAGGGTGGTGGTTCTTTGAGTCCGTGGAAGGAGGCAGGAATCCTGGTCTGTGGCTTAGTATCTTTGCATTTGTTCTGATGGCAGAAGTCAATCTTGGGCCTGACAATATACACAAAAATTATCTATTTGTTTTTTAAAAAGTATATTTAATGATTTCAGAGAGGAAGGAAGAGGAAGAGAGAGATTGAAACATCAGTGATGAGAGAGAATCATTGATCAGCTGCCTCCTGCACACCCCCCTACTGGGGACTGAGCCTGCAACCCAGGCATGTGCCCTTGACAGGAATCAAACCCAGGACCCTTCCATCTGCAGTCAGATGCTCTATCCACTGAGCCACGCTGGCTAGGGCTAGAAATGATCTATTTCTTCACAGTCTGACTCATTTTCTCTGTCAGGCCTGTTCTTAGGGTATGTTCAGGAACAAATCCACTTGTCTGTTTACAAAAAGGCCTGGTGTTGTGCTCGCTTCGGCAGCTTATATACTAAAATTGGAACAATACAGAGAAGATTAGCGTGGCCCCATGCACAAGGATGGCACGCAAATTTGTAAAGTGTTCCATATTTTAAAAAAAACAACGTCCTAGTGTTTTATTAAGCTTGTAACAGATTCAGATAGTGTTTAAAGACTATCTTTTCCTCGATTGAGCTCCCTTTCTTCTCTCCCTCTAGGATCTGCAGCGCCAATGGATACCGAGGGGTTTGGCGAGCTCCTTCAGCAAGCTGAGCAGCTTGCTGCCGAGACCGAGGGCATCTCAGAGCTTCCCCACGTGGAACGGAACCTGCAGGAGATCCAGCAGGCGGGCGAGCGCCTGCGTTCCCGGACCCTCACACGCACGTCCCAGGAGACAGCAGATGTCAAGGCGTGAGTACTGGTGGGGAAGCAGCGTTGCTGCTGGGTGGCTGGGGGCAGGATCCATTTCTTCTCTCCTGTCCTGAATTTGGATTCAGTTTGTAAATGACACACAAGCCAGTTTCTTGGGAACTCAGAGCGAGTGTGTAAACAGGTCAGTAGCCTTGCTTTGTCTCCTTGCCCGGGTTTTCCAGCCAGTCTTTCTGACCAAGCTGTGAGCCCATATCACAAGCAAAGATGATCAGGATGGGAAGGGGCAAAGAGTTTTGTCATGCAGAAACCAGTCACAGCAGTTCCTGCCTGGGTTCGCTGACTGTTGGGTCATAATGGCTCCTGCAGTATATTAGTCAGTGTGGGCCACACAGGTGAGTGTTTCTGCCTGTGCCAGTGAGCACTCAGAGATGAGCAATGTTTTTAAGGGCATTGGAAGAAGTTGATGCAGTCAGTGGCGAGAAGCCATCCAGCGAGGAGTGATTCTGTCTGCTTATTGTCAGTGACCCCGTGGGCTGCCTCTAAGGGACCTGGCAATGCAGTGTCTGCCAGTGGATTACCCAGGAAAGAGGGTGAGCGCCAGAGAGTGCAGCTGCAGAAGAGTGCTGACTGATGGCCGGCCAGTGGCTGCTGCTGCTGCACAGCATTGATCGGGCTGTTGATTCCACAGCCGTGTGTTTGGGGTCTTCACTGTGCCGGGCCTGGGACTTCTCTGGGGCTCCTACCATCAGTTAGACATGGTCCTTGTCTTCAAGGAGCTTATAATTTTGGGAGGCAGAAAAAAATGTTGGTGCTTTCCATAAGAACTATGATTTAGTCCGGTCAGCATGGCTCAGTGGTTGAGCATCCACTCTGAACCAGGAGGTCATGGTTTGCTTCCCAGTCAGGGCACATGCCTGGGTAGCAGGCTCCATCCCTGGTGTGGGATGTGCAGGAGGGAGTGAATCAATGATTCTCTCTCCTCATTGATATTTCTATATCTCTCTCCCTCTCCTCTGAAATCAGTAAAAACATTTAAAAAAAAAAGAAAAAAAGAAGTGTGATTTACTGACTACTTAAGATTTGCTTATCCTCACAATGAATATTAGGGCTGCTGTCCCCTTATTACATTGAGCAGCTGAGGCTCAGAGAGGGCAAGTAATTCTCAGATCACACAACTGGTGAGTGATGAGCCAGGGTTCAAACCCAGACAGGCTGACTCCAGAGCACATGTAAAGGGGAGGGGTGCTGTTACTTGTTCTGTGTGGGAGATGTGGGAAATTGGCAATTTCTGAATTGAACTTGAGAAAGACCTAAGTGCTTTTGTTAACGCCAGAGGCCCTGTGCACGAAATTCGTGCAAGAGTGGGCCTTCGCAGCCCTGGCTTTGTCCACAAGGTTGTCCGGAAGGACTTCGGGACAGTTGTTCCGCTGTTCGGCTGTTGGGTCGATTTGCATGTTACGTTTTTATTATTATAGATGAGTACATTGTTTGGGGTACGTAATAAATGTTGGTATTGGTCAAGTAAGTCAGAGGAGCCCCGGCAGGGATTTTGAACTATCCAACCTTGCAGCTACCTGCAACCAACTGCTCCCCGGCTCTGTTCCCCCGCACCCCAGCCAACCGTTAGACATTTCGGCTAACTAGGCTCCTTACTGCTGCTCCCCATTGCCTGTAGTTCCCCCGGTCTTGAGTGTGCAGGCTCTGTGCTGGTGTGAAAGGATGCTGCTGGAGCCAGAGGATCATCATGCCAGCTGAGTTGCTATAGTTATAATTTAATTGCCTCAGCTTTACAGCCTATTAAGAGCAAAAACGGAAAATGTTTTCTTGGTAACAATTATCAGTCATGCTCTCTTTCTTGTAAATTTCCATTCTTCCTCATCTCTTTCTACCTTAAATTCATTATTTTAGGGAGGAGGAAGTTAGAATATTGAAAGAATGGGTACAAGATCGGGCAGGTGCTTAAAAAGAAACCAAAGGGCTGTTGACTGTATTTTTCCATCTTCTTGCCAGAGACATAAATTGTGCTGTGAATATTTTAGTACAGGATGAGGGTAGAGGAGAGAACTGAGTAAGGAATTTTTTCTTACCTGAAATTTTGAAAGAAAACTGTCTTACAGATTTTAGTTAAAATTAGATTGTAGGTTTAAGATTGAATTGTTTGGTGCTGAATTCATTAGTTTAAATACACTTTGTTGGAGTTTTTATTTTAGGGAACAGATTTGATAGAATTTTGCTTCTGTTTAATATTTTTAAATTAAATTTTTTCACACGTGAAAAAGAATATGTATGACACATAAAGGTGTTCATCAAGGGTGGCAGGCTGTGAGCCAAAGCCAGCGGCCGCCTGTTCAAGGTGTATTGGAGCACAGCCATGCTTGTTTATGTACTGTCCATGCTGCTTCGTGCTACAGTTGCTGTAAATAATAAAACGAATGAGAAGATCACCTGTCTCATGATCTCCTTTACTGCAAACTGTTTGAAGCCGTCTGGCCTGTTATTTTATTGACATACTCTCATGTTATTCTTTTTTTTTTTTTTAAATATATTTTATTGATTTTTCACAGAGAGGGAAGGAGAGGGATAGAGAGTTAGAAACATTGGTGAGAGAGAAACATCGATCAGCTGCCTTCTGCACACCTCCCACTGGGGATGTGCCCGCAACCAAGGTACATGCCCTTGGCCAGAATCAAACCTGGGACCTTTCAGTCCACAGGCCGACACTCTATTCACTGAGCCAAACCGGTTAGGGCTCATGTTATTCTTGACAAGTCCCTTACTCTAATTCGGGCACAACCAGAACTTTCTCTCTAGCTACCAAATGCAGTGTTGGTCTATTATTTCAGGTGATAGATTTTTATGGAAAGGTATAAACCAACTATATAGGAGTGTCTAGGCCAGCCGTGGGCAAACTACAGCCCGCGGGCCGTATCCGGCCCGTTTGAAATGAATAAAACTAAAAAAAAAAAAAAGACTGTACCCTTTTATGTAATGATGTTTACTTTGAATTTATATTAGTTCACACAAACACTCCATCCATGCTTTTGTTCCGGCCCTCCGGTCCAGTTTAAGAACCCATTGTGGCCCTCGAGTCAAAAAGTTTGCCCACCCCTGGTCTAGGCAGTATACAGGGAGTTGTGGATAAAAAATACTCTTTAGTATTTTATGAAACTTACTGAGGTCTTAATCCTACTTTTTCCTCCCTGCCCTATATCCTTACATAGGTCAGTTCTCCTTGGGTCTCGGGGACTTGACATCTCCCACATCTCCCAGCGCTTGGAGAGCCTGAGCGCGGCCACCACCTTTGAACCTCTTGAACCTGTGAAGGACACAGACATTCAGGTAAGGGCTGCCAGGTGCCTGGATCGGTGCAGGTGGAACCCTGAGCGTGCAACCCAGGTTGAAGGCCCTGGCCCTTTGTTGACCATCTGATTAAGGAATTCCCGATTTCTTTTTTAATTCTCTTCTTCCTTGGATGTTCAGAGAACAGGAGACTCAGCTTTGGAGGTTAGTGGGGAACATTGGGTTATTTTCAGAGTGCTCTGCTAGGCTGAATTTAAGGAAGCAGTTCCGACCTGCACTTTTAGATTATTGTGATTGTGAGAATAGATTTCCTTCTTTGGGCTTAATCCAAGGCACAAACATTAGTTGTATCTTTTCTTGTTTTCTTTGCTAGATCTCAAGTAATTTTACTGTTCGTCTTCCACATTTCTTTTCTACAATCTTGCTTGCATTGGTTGGCAAAGAGCTGGGGAAACTTAGAGTACTATTTACTAAAACCTACTCATCAATCTCTAGGAAGTATTTGGCTACATTAGTGGTACCAGGAAATTGTCTAATAGAGCACTCTACTCTCATTTAACCTAACATGTCACTGGCACAGTTGATTGCTATTTTAACCTAATCAGAAATTGATGTGTGTGTGTGTGTGTGTGTGTGTGTGTGTGTGTGTGTGTGTGTGTGAGAGAGAGAGAGAGAGAGAGAGAGAGAAACACTGTTAAAGAAAAAACTTGAGTGATCCATTTAGTTTTGAGGCATTGAAACTGCATTTGTGTTAGAGTAAAGGCATAGTGGGGTACCCCATTTTTCTTATTGATTTACCTTTGAATTGAAAGGACCCAGGCCTTACAAAGGCAAATCCTAGTACAAATGGTACTAATTGTGTTATTGTTTGGGCTCAATTTAGATTAATACTCTCTACCCACTACCCTTCCCAAGAGCTGTTTTAATCCATCTAATGGCCACAGTTCTGTATTTAGTCCTATTCAGAAACCTAAAGCACTGTACTTTGAGTTGAGAGTTGAGTAACTGTAGATATTCTTTATTTTTCCTGTTACTGATATGGTCCCAGAGTATGGAAATATAGTTTCTTTCCAGTACTAAACCACATTTGCCTGTTACCTTAGAATTACCTTCTTGTTCCCATGTAATCTCAAAATGCCATGGAGCCCTAGCCAGTTTAACTCAGTGGGTAGAACGTTGGCCTGCGGACCAGAGGGTCCCAGGTTCAATCCCGGTCAAGGGCATGTACTTTAGTTGCAGGCTCCTCCTCAGCCCGGGCCCTGGTCAGGGTGCATGCAGGAGGCAACCAACCAATGTTTCTCTCACATTGATGTTTCTCTCTGTGTCTTTCCCTCTCCCACTCTCTCTTAAAAACAACAACAACAACAACAACAACAACAAAAAACAATGGAAAAATACCCTTGGATGAGGATTAACAAAAAAACCCCACAAAAACAAACAACAAACAAAAATGCCATGGATACATACTTGTCACTTAACTTTTTTTTTTTTTTTTTTTTTAGTTTTAGCTATTCCCCTCCCCTCCTTGTATTTCAACTGCTTGATACTCTATAAACAAATACTTATAACAGGCTTGAAGTGGGCGAATGGGATAAGTGCTCAAATAATTAGGATACTTACCATATATTTTGGGGAGTACCCCAATAGTTTGGGAAGACATGGCACTTGATGTCAGATAGGTTGTTGGTTGGTTGGTTTTTATGTTTAAAATACCAAGGAAGTTGTTTTTTTTTTAAAAAAACTAACTGCTTTTTAAGTTTTCTTTGGCATATTTACAGTCCATATTTGGAATACTCAGCCACATTTACTGATGCACTTCACCAAGTCCCACTGATGTGGTACTCCATTTTTTGCTTTGAGATGTGAGTGATGGGCTCCTGAATGCATTGAGTCATAAGGGTCATTTATTCTGACCCTCTACTTCATTCATGAACAGTCCCCTTCAACCTCCCATCATATGGCTTCCTAGCAGTGCATGCTTGGTCACATTAGTGTTTTTTGATTAGGAAACAACACTCTGAGCATAGCTAAGAGTTTTGGTCCTTACCATTGGGAAATCTTTGAATTTTTAGAGGAAGGTTGCCTCCATTTCAAAATTTTACCTCTCAGTTAGGCTTTTCTGGAATACCTTCAGAAATGCAAAATGCCAATTCAAGATAACTTTTGATTACTTGGGAATTAAGTATCTAGACCTGAACTAAAGACTTACTAGTTTTCAAACAAGTCCTCTATTGACTTCATCTTCTTGCCAGCAAAGGCTTTAAAGGAGAAAATTTAACATTAAAAGGGCTGACACTTGGGCTTGATCTGAGATGGCTCTAGTTATTAGTAGGGATTGGAAGCTTTAAGTTGCATTGTGTGGCTCAGCTGACCTATGCTCCAACTTCCGGTCTGCACAGTAGTGTCATGTCCTTGTCTGGTTTCTTATTTGGAAGTCAAAGGTAAGAACCAAGCCAGCTTTTGCCCTTAGTATGGAATGGTCTTTCTTTTAATTCTTCTCATAATGTGTTCATTATCCAAAGAGAGTTAAGTTGGAAATCTTCAGTTTTTTTGTTTTTAGAAAATTCAGACTTACTTTTTTTTTTTTTTAATTGATTTTTTACAGAGAGGAAGGGAGAGGGATAGAGAGTTAGAACCACCGATGAGAGAGAAACATTGATCAGCTGCCTCCTGCATACCTCCCACTGGGGATGTGCCCGCAACCAAGGTACATGCCCTTGACCAGAATCGAACCTGGGACCTATCAGTCCGCAGGCCGACGCTCTATCCACTGAGCCAAACTGGTTAGCACCAGACATACTTTTTGATGGACATTTTTTCTCATTTATTTTAACAGCTTTATTGATATATAATTCACATTTCTGATGGATTTTTGTGTATGAACATTTGTTTTCTGGCCAGTGTGATTTTTGAGATGAGAGTACACAATCTCTCGGGCCGAGTACCACACAGAGTGAATTTATGACGTCAGTTTATAAATTCATAAAAGGAAATGCTAGAGGATCCTTTATACTAGTAGATGCTGCCCAACACTTTATACCATCCGTTGTTTGCATCACTTATAAGCTTGCATCTATAGATACATGGATAATCCTTTTCTGTTTGGTAAACACTGATCATATTTCCTTCCCTTTCTAATGGAGCTTGAAATTAACGCAGGTCTTTTTGTTGTTACTTTTTTAAAAAATATATTTTATTGATTTTTTACAGAGAGGAAGGGAGAGGGATAGAGAGTTAGAAACGTCGATGAGAGAGAAACACCGATCAGCTGCCTCCTGCACACTCCCCACTGGGGATGTGCCCACAACCAAGGTACATGCCCTTGACCGGAATCGAATCTGGGACCCTTCAGTCCGCAGGCCGACGCTCTATCCACTGAGCCAAACTGGTTAAGGCTTTGTTGTTACTTTTTGTTTGTCATAATCAGTGATGTTGATTGGCATGCACTGAGAATACATTTTAAAAACGTTGTCACCAGCAAAGGTAACATTTTTTAAATGACACTTAAATATAGGTTTGGCTGATGCTAGAGAAATTTTAAAAAATGTTTATTGATTTTATTTTTTGGAAATGGTCATAAAGAAGGCCTACGCATTTGTGAAATAGAGGTGGAAGAGCAAAAACTATTAACAGGACATGTTACCGACACGACTATCCCGCTGTATTAAAGTGACATCAAGGTGCTTGTGAACACAAGCCCTCTCACCGAGACCCACTTGCTCACTTCTGTCTGTGGAGAGAAATATTGAGGGCAGATTGCACATCTTTATTAGGATCTGAGCAGACCTAATGTACCATGGCTGACGTGTACTATATAGTAATAAAGTGCAGATTTACACAGTTCAGTTATAGTCTTGGCTTTCCCACTAGATTGCATGTATATTTCAAGAAGGCAATGCAGAAGTAGCCCGAGTTAGTCATAAAAATGGGAGCTGCTGTTTCTCAGCATTAGACCATAATATTTTCTAATGACACTAGATCAAGTAGAATAATACTATTGCTAAATGCATTGCATTAGATTCCTATTGCCACAACAAATTACCTTGAAATTACCACAAACTTAGTGGCCCAAGCATTAGAAATTTACCTCTCACAATTTTGGAGGCCAGAGTTTGAAATTAAGGTGTTGGCAGCAGCATGCTCCTCTCCGAAGACTCTAGGGGAGAATCCTTCTTCTGGCCCCTGGTAGCTCCTGGCATTCCGTGGTTTGTGGCAGCGTAACTCCATTCTCTGCCTCCATCTTCCCAGGTTTGTTCTCCTGTTGGCAAATCTACGTCGTCTTTTGTAAGGGCTCTACTGGCCACTGGATTAGGGCCTACCCTAAATCCAGGACGATGATGTGTTTGAGAGATTTCTGTAGAGACATTTTCCAACTAGAAACAGTCTGCTTTGTGTTAAATACCTAGTTTTTAGGGTAATACTAGTTTTTAGGGTAAGTATAAGTAGGATTAAGTTGTACTTTTCTAAGGTCGGAAGAGCTAATTTGGGCGTTTGTGTATTCAGCCAAACAGTGGCCAAACCTTTTCTTTTTTCTTTTCTACGCTAGGCCTTTGCTTACCACCTTCCTTTAGCGTGGAGTAGCGCCTTTGTAATGCCCAAGCCCTAACTTCAGTCTAACACTCTAAGGCAGGGGTGGGCAAACTTTTTGACTCGAGGGCCACAATAGGTTCTTAAACTGGACCGGAGGGCCGGAACAAAAGCATGGATGGAGTGTTTGTGTGAACTAATATAAATTCAAAGTAAACATCATTACATAAAAGGGTACGGTCTTTTTTTTTTTAGTTTTATTCATTTCAAACGGGCCGGATCCGGCCCACGAGCCGTAGTTTGCCCATGGCTGCTCTAAGGCTTTCCTTAGATGCCACCCCTTTGATAGTCTTCTTAGCTCTCTCCTCCCCATGACCTCCAAATTTAGTGTGTTGGCTTTACTGCTTAAGAAAAAACAAAACTTTCTGAATGTTCCCTCACAAAAACTTAGAATGTGTTGTTGGAATTGATTTAGCAGCCAATTCAAATCTTAGATAAGTGAAAATTTAGCCTGTTCTTTAGAGAAAAAAAAAATCCTATACCAAAGGTCTTCATAATGTCTAAATTTCCAGATGAAAGTCTGTCCCGTGTGAGTAAAGAGAAAACGAAGTCTTAAACAGAATAAAATGATTATGCGAAAATTAAAGTCAGGGAGACTGATCTATCACATATAAGATTAATGGTGCAGTGATAATTGACTTGTTAAAACCTTGTTTTGCTTACCACACTGTGTCTATAATAAAATATTCAGTATTTCCTTCCTTTTTTCTGTTCTTGGCCTTGGAAAGGCAGAGTATGCTCAAACCACTCTTAGCTTATTTCAGTAATCAGAAGACACTAAATGGCTTTGGTAAAGTATAAATACGAGTCACACTGGTGGCGTAACCCCTCATTGTTATATAACCTAAATGGTTATTTTCATGGTTTATCTTTTAACTTGATATCTTCGGAATTAAGATACTGCTGCTTACATGCAACTATATATAACAGCTAAGAGGAAAAGTGGCTGTGCTGTTTGCTAATTATGTGTTTGTGGCACCGGCAAGTTCTTGGTAGGAATTGGTTTCAGAAATCCTGAGGTAGTTCGTTGGAAAGAGGGTCAGACTTGCCTAGAACGATCAGCAGCTCTTCAGGAAGATTATAGGTCAAACGTAACATTGAGGGAAAAGCACGGTAAGCTTTCCCTGGCTCCGCTCAGTTGAAGGAAAGTGCATTCTGCATGGGTGAACTGTAGCTTAATTCCAGGATTATTTTTAAAGAAATGTAGTTGTCATTTTCGTCTGTTTCTAGAAATTGAAACTACCAAGCGTGTGTCCCAAAGAGAGAGGTCTTACCAGAGCTGCTTTAGTAAATTTAAGGAAGAGATGAGGTTCATTCCTAAGAGTGCGTCTATTTGCATACTGATAATTTATATAACAAGTCTGAGAAATAGTCTAAGTAGGAAAAACAGTTCTTCCATGTTGTTTGTGCTGTTGATATGCTTGAGCAGGCTTTTCTGCACATATTGGTCACCAAGGCCAAATGCAGGAATAAGTAGTGGACTCTGAAGGAATAAGACTTTGCTCTTTAAATGTTTTCACATCTGAAAAGATGAGAGACTATGGCATGGAATCTAATAGTGCGGAGGTTTTTATTTAAGCAGTTGTGTTTGTTGATCTCCTTTGTTATACCGGTATTTCTTTTGCACCTAAGGAAATTTCATGGTAACCTTTCTCTTGAGGTTTTAAAGGACTTGAATGGATATTTGAAGCTTGCCCTTTCCCAGCTTATAACCGCTGCCTGTTCTGGACTTAAACCCATAGCTAATGCTCTTGGGTTCACTAGCAAATGAATCCAGTTCTCACTGTATCCAGATTCTGTTGGAGAGACCCTTTTCTGGAACAAACACCAGGTGCATTTGGGGCCAAGACTCCATTGCAGAAGCTGAAGTGCATGTGGAAAAGACACATCTCGCTGTGCCCGGTGCTCTTGTTCAGGGCAGCCATCGTGCCAGGCTTTGTCTCCTGAGTGAACACCGCAGTGTCCACATTTCACCCACTTAATAAACATGTTTTCTGTTCCTTGTCATTAAATCCTGACCCAGTGTAAATCTCAGCGCTGATAACAGCCGGTAAACATGTAAAGAAGAAAAAGTAATTGTCTTCCCAGAAGCAGGTTCATGTGCCATCCTGTTCTGTGTTTATAATGAGGTCGTCTAATGCTGATTGCTGCGGTCAGTACTGAAATGATTTAATTTTCCTGCCTGCATGTGATAAGGGAAAAGGTAGGCAGTGTGGCTGGTGCCAAAGTGTGCAGTTACATTAAAGTCTCCTTTGACTGGAATTAAAAATGGTAACTCTGGAAATAAAATGGATGTTAAAGGCTTTGTTTGTGGAAAATGTGAAAAATTGCTTTTCAGGGAGCCAAGGATATAAGATTTCAGGTTTTGACTTGTCTATTTACTCTTATCCTGAATGCAGGGCTCTCCCAAAGCAAATAAATGGTGCTGAATGTGTTTGGAGCAAGTAGGAAATGACAGGCTGCTTTGTCTTAGAGGTTTCTAATATCCTGTAGTGAGCAGGAGAGTATCAGTTACAGCTTAAAGAACTTGGCATGGTTTGGGAAGAGTTTTCTGGGAGAAGCCCAGGGCTAAAGTATTTATCTAACAATTCAAGAGAGCACTTCAAATATTGGCCAGGCCTGGTGCCTTTGAACCAGAGCTGAGTCATCCTTCCTCCTTCAGAGGTGTCTCTTAACTTCCTGTTCTATTGATGCCCCAGCACTTGGGAGGTGGGGAACATACGTCGGCATCTTCAGTCT
This sequence comes from Myotis daubentonii, assembly GCF_963259705.1. Taxonomy (NCBI): domain Eukaryota; kingdom Metazoa; phylum Chordata; class Mammalia; order Chiroptera; family Vespertilionidae; genus Myotis; species Myotis daubentonii. The sequence continues at coordinate 53,117,663 of NC_081854.1, read as the reverse complement.
GGTATTTTTAAATTGCTTGGTTTCAGGAACCGGGAATGGGCACTGTTTGATACTGGAGTAGGTGTGATTTAAGTGAGGGTGAAAACCTCCATTGAATGCATTACTGTAGACCAATCTCTCATTCCCAGGTGGCAGCCCTTGACCCTGTGTGCTGCTTTGATCTGCTTGCCACAGCGCCGTGTGCTCCATTTCCAGTTTGCAATGTCAAATCCAAGCTTTGTAGGCCTGCAGCCTGAAGTGTCTCCTTCCAATGGTGGTGGTTGCAGAGTGTGGCTCCTCAGTTACAAAGCTTTGCACCCGGGTTCCCACTGTCTCCACTAAAAACCCACAGTCTGTGAAGGAACTGAGAGAAGGGCTCCAACAGGGCAGACCCTTGGTTTTGCCTTTTTGTTGATTTGTGTGGAAGGGACCAGGAAAAGTAGCTGACAGGTAGGGTGGGCAGCATCCTCTACTGACAAGACCTATGCTTAGAATTTCTCTTGCTGCAGAGCTCTCAGCGCCAGTGTGTATTGCTTTCTTTTCAAGCATTTCCATTTCACAAATGCTTGCTTCCACCTTGCACTCCAGACATTGGAGAGGTTGAGCAAGTCCCCCAAGCCCAGGTGGCCGGCAGTCCCTGGTCTGCAACACTAACGATCTGCAGTGATCCTTTGGGATGCACATGCCACCTTCATTATCCTGGAGGACCGAAGGGTGAGCCCTCTCTTTTCACTGTGGAGTGGCTGTTGAGGCCGAGACGCCATCAGCAAAACCCTGCCTGTGCTTTCCAGAGAACAGCAGCACTGGAAGCACTGCGGCCGAATCTGCTGAGCAAGGCCAGGTGTGACACTGCTCCCATGAAATTGTACAGGAAGAACCCTTGTCTTAGAAAACATCTTCACAACTAGGACTGTGCCATTTATGAAACAGAGGGGAGGGTTAGGTCAGCAGAGCATACGTGGGTAGTGCGGGTTTACTGGTTGATTTATTATTACTGACCAATTTGGTATATTTCTTTGAATGGCATGAGCAAAAGGATATGGGGGAGAGTATGCTCCACTCCCTTTTCTTTAAAAAAAAAAATTATTTGTCTATTTTAAAATGCTGTCACTATCTTAGGGACAGGTAGAAACTGCTGTGGAAGGTTATAATATGCTTGATTTGCTCCAGTTACCAAAACACACTGGTGTGATATTATCTGGGAGTACTTTCTCCTCTCTTATTAGATCTCTCTTATTCACAGTGCGTATCAGTCTGTTTCAGCAGGTCCCCTCTATGATGAGCAGGGCCTGGCGGATCCTTGGAGGTTTACTGGCATTCGTGGTGGCACTTGGCTGTGCGATGGGATTCCACACTGCCCAGCTGTCTTCACGAAGGAGTATGGTTCATTCAGAAGGTGCTTACGGAATCAGTGCTTCTCAAACAAGCTCCTTCCCCCCAGCCCCCATTTTATGTCAAACTGAGAGAGAACTTTAATAAAATAGAGTGAAAATAAATTGACCAGGAAAAATGAAAAGAAAGACATAAGATATAAGCCCTAGTTTTTAAAATTAAATTCAATAGATGTAAAATGATTCTGTTAGATTGCTGTGAAAGTTTCTGAATGCTCATTCTCAGTTTTTGTCTTTACCTTTTAGACTGGGAACAAACCATTTGCGGGCTGGTACCCCTTCAGCCTTCCTCGGAGTAGTTCTAATTTAAAAGCTGTGCTTTCTCGCTCCCTTCCCCCTTCCCTCCTTTAGTTTAAGTGTTCCCTGCTGTTATAGTGAAATATGGCACCAAAGTTTGCATTCCTGTCTTCTGTTTTATGGCAGCTAGAATCAGGGAGGCAAAGCTAAGATTTACTGAACATTTATTATGTCCAGACACTGTACCGAGCACTTTCTGGGTTTCCTCATTTAATTCTGCTCAGTAATAGCCTGCTGTGGATACTATTGCTCACCAAATTTCACTGATGAGGAGCCTAAGGCCTCAGACTCAGTGGTTCTCAACCTTCTGGCCCTTTAAATACAGTTCCTCATATTGTGACCCAACCATAAAATTATTTTCGTTGCTACTTCATAACTGTACTATTGCTACTGTGATGAATCGTCATGTAAATATCTGATATGCAGGATGGTCTTAGGCGACCCCTGTGAAAGGGTCGTTCGACCGCCAAAGGGGTCGCGACCCAGAGGTTGAGAACCGCTGATTTAGCGCAAAATAAAGAGTAGAAAACCCTCTCTGGGGGTGTCAGGCAATGCTCTTATTTGCATAAGCTTAGTAATAAAACAATGTTGATTGAGGGAGAAGCTGGAACGTGCTTTCCAGCTGGCTTTGGGGGGAGTTGAGTTTTACAGAAGGCCAAACCTGCTTCATCCCTTTATCTTCTCCAGGTGCTTGCTTTTTTGTCATGCTTTTCTGCTTTCTGAGCTGTCAGTTTAATTTTCTGTCTAAAGCTCAGCCTGTTATGTCTCAGGTTTACTGCCCTGCAGGTACACAGTAAAGGATTTCTGTGAAATCCTGGAGCAGCTTTTAGATTTGAAATGCCAAGGCTTTGTGCTTTGAAAATTGGTTGTGTGCAGCTTCTGCTTGATCATCTTTGTTTTCTTTTGCCTCTGAAGCTGAGCTGGAGGTAGAACGATGATGCTAGAAGCAATTTAAAGGGCACATCAAATTTTTACTGTAATTCTGAACTATTGATTGTTGACTTATTTGTAGGTTTAATGCAGACCCATTTCCTTACTTAGCGTCTGACTGGCCATTAGGCTCTGGCAGTGTGCCGGAATGCTGAAATCTTGAATCTTATAATATGATTTGGCTGTCTAAGGGAATTATGTGTGTTTGCTTTTTAAAGATACAGACAAAGCCCTCAACTTTGTGTTTGCTCCAGAAAACAGGAAGTAATTTCTGTATACAGCAAAATTATTCATTTCTAGGCGACAGCATGGAGTGCGGAGTTGAATAGAATGCTAACTGAAGTCATACAAATTGGTATCCTTTGGATTAACTGGCTCTTTTAAATAAATGCAAACTAACATAACAGAATTTCAAAGAGAAGACCAAGCAGGGACCCAAAATGTCCTTGTGGTGTTCGAGAGGAGGTCCCAGTTACGCACTGCCGTGTAAGCGGCCCTCGGCATGGATCTGGTGCCTCTCTCTTGAATCCAGCTGAGGGGCTGGTCGTGTCCTGCTTTCGGAGGGAGCTGGGCTCAGGGTGGTTGGAGGAGAAGTAATCATTGTCCATTACAGACTTTCATTCCCAACCTGGACACCTCTCGATTGGAACAGAGAGCGAGTCTCACTTCTTGAGTGAGGGCTCAGGGAGTTAGATGATAAGGAAACATTACGTTTGGGATTTTGAGAGTGTGAATGAGAACTGAATGGAAAAGAGGAAAATCCACTTTTCTCCCTAATTTCAAAACGAAGACATGCTTACTTTAGAGAACTTGAAAAATGGCTCCATGGCGCTTTCTTGATGGCTGTATTGCCCCTGGAAGTTGCTGGACCATTTTGGGAGTGTTAAATTGTATGGACCAGGTACTTGAGACTAGAACATCTGTTTGAAATGATAAGGAAAATAGATCTTTTTTTAACAGAGAGGTGAGGAATTAGTCCATAAAGCATGGGTTAGAGATAAATTATAAAAAATGGCTGTTATTATTTAGAATTGCTCAATTCCTATAAACGATCCATCTTTTCTTTTAATCTTTGGTTGCTCACAGCAGTGTTTCAGGTGGGTTGAATGGGTGTTGGCATCATCTTTATTAGAAGGGGAAGTTGAGACCCAGATAGATCAGTTACGATCTGAGGTGGAACCTGAACACAGATACTGCTGGTACCTTGCCCTGTATTCTTACTATCATGCCTTGCTGTGGAAAGCATCAAGGGCTGGACTGGTTGGGTGAATGCCATGTTATTATTTTTTGCAAAGACACTAAGGTAGTTCTTTGGCCAGTGATGTTTTGGTCCTTTCCTTCCTGTTGTACCTTTCCTCACCTATTTTCTTTGAAGTTTATTTCCATTTATCCCTTTCCATGTGAAAGGTTTGCTGGTTAATGAAATCAACTGTAGGGATGAGAATGCTACTTAGCAGAGTAAACCAAGTGGAGACAGACCTCATTTTTTCCATCTTAGATACACTTTGGAACAAAAAGTGGTGCTGATGTTTGTTGCTGCTGCTGACTTAGTTTTCAGATGCCCTTTAAGTGAAGGCTCAGGGTTTCTGAGCTTTGTCACCCTAGGGCAGTGGTTCTCAACCTTCCTCACGCCGCGACCCTTTAATACCGTTCCTCATGTGGTGACCCCCAACCATAAAATTATTTTCGTTGCTACTTCATAACTGTAATGTTGCTACTGTTATGAATTGTAATGTGAATATCTGATATGCAGGATGTATTTTCATTGTTACAAATTGAACATAATTAAAGCATAGTGATTAATCACAAAAACAGTATGTAATTATATATGTGTTTTCCGATGGTCTTAGGTGACCCCTGTGAAAGGGTCATTCGACCCCCAAAGGGGTCGCGACCCACAGGTTGAGAACCACTGCCCTAGGCCTTTCAGCCTGGTTTATGTTGTCTGAGTAGGTCATTGGTGCCAAACGAATGCAGCGTGGCAACCCCGAACAAATGTCACATTTGAAACTTTAGGCGAGCTGGACCGTCAGGGTTTAGAGCGGATTTTGGGGGGGGAGGTTTTTTATTTGTTTTTGCCAGGTGTTTTTGCTTTCTGTTTCACCCCCCATTTCCTTCCTTTCCCTGGCTATCTTCCCTTCTTCTGCTTTCCTTTCTTTCTCTCGGTCCTTTGCATCTCTTTCTCTGCCTCTCTTTCCCCCGCCTTTTAGGCTGGCTGTCATGCAGAGCAGCCATTGCTAATGGGAGCGTACCTCCTTTTGTCCGATCAGGAGTTAGCTGTGAAACCATGGCTGTCTTCTCTGTAGAGTGAGCACCATCTCGAGGTGAGGTTGTACAGGCTGGTGGAGAGACTGGTCCTGTGGGAGCCGGGCCTTGCTGGCTGCCAGCGGTGGGCCTCTTCCTCACACGCTCTCATTACTGTGTTGTCTGCATTTGCAAACCCCAAAGAAGTGGAATTTATTTTCTCCATCTAGCTAACCTGCATATGTTTGGCACTTTTAATGGGTACCCGGAAGGTGTATTTTCTTCTTCTTGGCCCTTGCCCAAAGCTTCTGCTTATATTCTACTTTTGTGTTTTTGGTACCTGACTCAGCTTGATATCGAAGGTGTGTAAGAGTTTTCTGTTATAGTACCTAGCAAAGGAACTGATTATACATTAAAGCCAGATCCTAAGTAGAGAGGATGATGGGGAAGAAAATGACCAAGGGGTATTTAATTTTGTTTCTCAGGTTTTAGGAAATCAGTTTATAGATTAACTCCCAGCTTCATGTGCCCTCTTCACCATTTGTTAAATATTCATCCTACTAGCTCATGAGGGGGGGGGTGGGGGGGGGAGAAACATCGATGTGTGAGAGACACATCAATTGGAAGCCCCAACTGGGACTGGGGATTGAGCATATGCCCTTCGGTGTGTGGGCCGACATTCTGATCACTGAGTAATACCTGCCAGAGCTCCTACTAGCTCATTTTTGGGGGGAAGGGGCGGGGAGCGGTTGTGCTGGACTGGGTTTATTGTGGAATAGCAGACATATTGCAGAGCCCTTTAGGCATCTAGGTCTTTCTTTGGGAGTTCGGGAGGCAAAGGAGCTGTAAATCTCATCTGTCTTTGTATTAGCTTTCTACCTCTGGTTGGTTTTAATTTCCTTCTCCATTCTCCTCATGCCCTCAATACCTTTGGCAACCGAAAGAGGCTCTTTCTCTGATTCCAAAGCGTGGGGTCAGACCAGCATCAGCATCTCTGGGACTTTGTGTGAAATGCAAATTCTCAGGCTCCACCCCAGACCTACCGGATCCACATCTATGGAGGTGGGATCCCAGAATCTGTCTCTTAACAAGCCCTCCAGTTTGAGATCCACCAGGTTAAGTGACTACAGAAGTCTAGTGTAGGTAAACCCTGTTTTTCCAGCTGTCTGCCCACTTTTAAGTTATTATTTGTTTGAGTCCATAAAGAATTTGTTACCACCCTTGTTTTTATCTTTGTTTCATCAAGGACACAGTAGTCAATAAAATATATGTTTAAAATTTACATATATTAAAAACTTATGACTTCTAATTGGTCATTGATTTTTTTTTTTTTTCGCCATGGAGGTAGTATTAACTCCGATAACTGAGGCTATAGCTCAAAATACATGGCCTAAAAGCAGTCACAGCCCAGAGGGGAATGGACAGAGGGAGACAGAGGAAAGGGAAGTGGAGGGATTAATAATCCCATCTTGGCTCATCGTCATTGTCCTCTCAGATCGCTGTGAGCAGATCTGCTATTGCTTCTGCAAACGTTAATAATTCATGGATGGACTATGCCAACGGAGGCCTTAAATCTGGTTTCTCAGCAGATTAAATACACCGTCTGCCATTAGTAGGAGCCAGGAGAGATGAAAGATGGACTTGTTTTTCTTCACTAACCTGATTTTCTCTGCCTTTCTCCTCAGCTCCACTCATCCTCATTTTGTTTACCTTTTCATTTGCTTCTCACTGTACCCCCCTCCCTCATTAAGTGAGTGGTGGGGACCTGGGGTCTACTGTTAATGACATTAGATTTTTCTTTTCCTTAGCTGCTAGTAACCACAGATGCCATGAGAGAACGCTGAAAGGCAAAATAACCTTAGAAATGCCTAAATCAGTCGGCATATTTGAAAAATGTATTGAAATGTGCAGCCTGTGTTTTAGAAATCATTTAAAATGATTTGTCTTTGCTTTGAAGAATAATTATATTGTATAGACAGTTGAAGAATAGTGTTCTTATTTCATATAGGTCTGATGACATTTCCCCATTTTACAGATGAGAATACTGAGACATGAGGTGCCTCACTTGTTTAGGGTTACCTAGAACCGAGTTCTTTTGACTCCAACTTCTACTTTTCACTAGACTTGATTACCTCTTGCTTTTAGAAATCATATGTAGGTAATCTTATCGGGTGTTAAATAGAATTTAATTAAATTAGGCTCGACGAATATGTATGAAGCTACACAAGGACACAGATTAAATTCTAAATGTAAATTTGCCGAGAAGCGCCAGAGTCGGAGAAGGCTGATAACAATCTGCAATTGTGCAGACATTTCTAGAGCTTCTGAATAACATCCCTCAGCAACTTAAAGGTTAATCAATAAATGTATGTTGAGCACTTAACCCTGGGCATGATGCTTTGTTAAGCACTGTAAGTGGATGTAATAGATTCCTACCTTCATTAGATTTTCAGTGTTTTAGGTTACCTGATGGGTTCAGCTATCTGGCATGCCCAGGACCTGAGATGGCAAAGTAGCAGAACTGGGAGTGTTTGCTTTAGTCACCTTTAGTCACCTCAGTAGTTTGCTGGGGGACTTAGTGGTAAGAAGTATGTTAATCAAACTGAACCATTGGCTTAAAAATGATTTCTACCCTTGTCACTCTGGAAGGCTGACAGAGAGAAAAATGATGTGGGAAAGGCAGATTTAAAAATCAGCCTAATTAAAAACACACACACACACACACACACACATTTTAGAATTTCAGATCCTTGTCTTCCTATTCTAGAGATGAGAAGGGTGCAGTACAGAGATGAAGGCCTGCCTGGTGTTTCATTATAGGACAGTAGAAGCTCCCGGGGTAGACAAAGTCCCTGCCTCACTTTACTTGGCTGTCCGTCCTGATGCGAGGCACTGCCTCCACTCTCCTCTCCCCCCTGTTCACGTAGGATGAGCATCCTACAGGACATCACCATGTTTTCTGTTTCAAATTCACTTTGTTGTTATTTCTCATATAATTTTACTCTGGTTCTTTTTTTTTTTTTTTTTAAGGCTGCATCCTTGAATATAATTTTATTATATCTTGATTTCAAATTTTATGTATTGCTTTGAGTAATGCCATATTCAACTTTATAATAGGGATTAATGAGAAAATAGAACTCTACCTACAACTTTTCTTCATAGGAAAATTTCAGGAACCTATATTTTGTATGTCAGTGAATTTGAAATTCTGACCAGATAACAGAATCAGTTTTCCCCTTGTTTAAATCATTGAGGGTTGGATAATTTTAGTAATTTTCTTTTTTTCTATTGAGGAGTCCTTTTTTTTTTTAAAATCAGTTTTTGGCCTCATCAGTGTTTTCCAGCTAATAGCAGAAATAGTAAATATGTATAGCAAAAAAAGTACATGAAAATGAAGGTTTTAGTGTCTTTAATCTAAAATAATATTAATAATATGATGGAGCCTGCTTTAGTAAGCAAAGTCAAACTCAATATCTGCATTTATAAAAGAAATCTTGGGACCATATTGAGCTTTAGTACTCCTTTAAATAACAGCTTCCCTGCTCAGTTTAAAATAGAATTTGTCTAAAAGAATTCTATTTACAATCAACCTGGTAATAAATACATCTGCTGTGTAAAGTACATTGGTAACAAGAACTAGCAAGCTGGGAGCCGTTCTTTTGTGTCCACTCCCTCCCACCCCCCATGTAATAACTTGAAATCTGGGCTCTGGGGCACACCTGAGCAGCTTTTCTTGGTGTAGTGTCCCATAGTGCTTGCAAAGAGCCCTGTAAGCCTTATTTTCTTAATCTGTGCCACAGGGGAAATTAATTACCCCTGAAATTTTATGGCTGTGACTCTGATAAATCTTCATATACTTTATTATTTTATTTATTTTTTACTAAGATAGAACTTTTCCATATAGTCTACAAGTCCTTGCCAAAAACCATTTGTTCCCTGTATCTGAATACTAAGGCTTGATAGATGCTGTGTGTGTGTGTGTGTGTGTGTGTGTGTGTGTGTGTGAGAGAGAGAGAGAGAGAGAGAGAGAGAGAGAGAGAGAGTGTGTGTGTGTGTGTGTGTGTGTGTGTGTGTGTGTGTGTGCTGGAGCTCTTTCTTATCATTCTGAGTTTCTGAAACCTGGGACTGCAGTATGAATTGCCCTGGAGGAGTATTTGAGGATGCTTCCTCCTCCTCCTGTGTTAGCCTATTCCCATTAGTAACTGTATTTCCTGAGGAACTACTTCTTGAAAACATGTTCAAAGTGGAAATCTTACTTCTTTAAAAAAAAAAAAAATTTATTGATTTTTTTACAGAGAGAAAGGGAGAGGGATAGAGAGTCAGAAACATCAATCAGCTGCCTCCCGCACACCCCCCACCGGGAATGTGCTCGCAACCAAGGTACATGCCCTTGACCGGAATCGAACCTGGGACCCTTCAGTCCGCAGGCCGATGCTCTATCCACTGAGCCAAACCAGCTAGGGCGAAATCTTACTTCTGAAATTACTTTCACTCATGTGGGCTAAGCTTCCAGCCCACCTCTACACTCTGGTTTGTGAGTATACTCGGGGCAGTGATCCTCACTTAGAACAGTACTCAAGGTGAAATGCCCTGATAAAATGAGCAGATTGCTTTTTCATTGTTGGCTGATTTTCAGGACTGACCAGCTATGGCTTCCACGACACTGACTTTTGGCCAGGACCATTTCATTTTCCCTGAAACGCCTTGGCTCTGGACGCAACTGAGAAGGAAGCTGACTTTGAGAATTGAATACTGTTGGTAATGATGCTTAGTCACAAAGAAGAGTTTGGTGCCTCTGCACATTGGCTAAGAACCACATCAGCATTTCTCTTACTCCCTAAGGCAGCATTTATCTCAGGGAGCTGAAGAGATTTGAAAGAACAAACAACGAGCAAAAGTAACATTTATATGTAGTGCCCCTTTAAGTAGTTGCCTGCATCTGCCTTGGGTGGGGCCTAGTGAACACTAAAAATCAGTGAAGTGCTTTTGTTGAGTGCTTATAAGAACAGCACTATGGTAGGCACTGATCAAGATTAGAATAAACATAAACATAAACTGCCCTCTGAAAGCTTCTACCTGGAGAACCAAGCCTAACATTCCTATGATAGGATTAAGCTTAGACAGCGTAAAGTGACAGGCAGAATTGAATGGGGGATGACATGAGATTCTACTAAATGCCATGGGGGTTCAGTGGAGAGGGAGGGGGTGCTGATGAATGAATTTTGGGGTAGATGAGGATGGCCCCCTAGAGTAGACGGGATCTGAATAGGCCTTGAAAGATTAAATGGGTTTAGCTTGCATGAAGTGAAGGAGGATATGAGAGTAAGAACCTGACCAAAGGTAGGTTATATGCTAAGAAATAAAATCTGTCGGGGAGGGGGCCTCAAATGTGGAAGGAGGCACTGCCAAGCAGTGGAGTGTAGGCAGTACTTGCTGTTGAAAATTTTGGAGCAGGTAAATGTAAACAGGAAACACTTTTGGAAGTGGCAAGTGGCTTGGCCAGTGGAAGGAGACTTGCTGAGATGTCTTTCAGAGACTTGTAGCAATCCAGCTACGGTGATGACGGCCAGGACCAGGTTGGTGGCTGAGAAAAGAGGAAGCAGCGATGTATGAGAGTCGTTTGGGATAAAACACATCACCCTTGGGTTTAAGAAGGAGGCTCAGAAATAACTCAAGGAGGATTGGCACTGTTGGTCAAGGCTGGGAAATTAGGAAGATTAACTAGATTGAGGGTTGAGAGTTCATATAAGTTTTTGATGTTCTGGGAAGACATCACGGTGAAATATTGAGCGATAGGATAAGAAACACTGCTCAGAGAATAGCCCCAGACAGAATTTTCCAGAGCCACTGGTATAGAGGTGAGAACTTGTGGCAGGGAAAATAAATATATGGGAGAAGTCTGTAGCATTAGGCAAGGGAACCAGGTCTCAGCGAGGAGAGAGGAGCCAGGAGGAGGATGGTGATGGTGGGCTGGGAAGGCAGCCAGGATCCAGCTCTGCCTCAGAAGGCTAGAGACTCGGGGACGGTTAACTGCCCAACCTGCACGGCCTCTCGTTCTTAACTCTTGAAAGCACTTTCCCACCAGTGATATTACTTGATCTTCCCAGCAGCCCAGTGAACCTGGCAGAAGGCAGACAGAGCTCACTAGGGATCTATGCAAGTTTGATTTCTGGGTGCCGCCCTGCATGTTGTCAGTGCACTTAAGAGCTTTCCAGTTGTTCACTTGAACATAATTTCACTGGTGATTATTATAATTCTACTTCAACCACAGAATTTCAATGGCTTCCTTTTCTCTATTCTGTAATCTTGTTTATTAATGAAAACAGGTAAAAAAGGTAGGATACTAATGTCACACCTTCAAAAATGTCTCCTCGTCCTTGTTGTGTTTCACGTGTGGGCCTGTGGAAATTGGAGCCATCTTCCAATATTTTTCCTTCCTTCCTACTCAGAAAGTTTTCAAACCAATTAATTGTATGAGGGAGAAGGTCAGAAAGTCTTTGGAATCTGAATATCTTAAATTGGAGTAACTGTTCCTACTTTTTAGGAAAATTTTTGGGGGGTCCTATACATGTACTTTGCTGGGAAATTCTTTAATGGACTCATGGGGGAGAATCTATAGAGAGATGAAAATAGAAATAACACTTGAAACTTTTTTATGAAAGATTACAGAGGATTCGAAGGAACTATCTAAAGGCATGCTTTGTTGGAGTTTTATATGGAATACTGTTTGAAAATTCAGTATTTGGAATTTGGAGATCTTTCAAATACACAGAGGCCTAAATACACTTTGGCCATTGTAGCAGTAAGATCCATCTGTCTTTACTCTTGTGGGTGTCTAGATTTTTTTATATAGTGTGTTACGTGATGTTCAAGTTAGCTGCTGTTATATGCAGAATGGTGCAGTGTGCAGAGGATTTTGAAAAGTTGGTCCTCTTTGGTAGAAAGGATTAGATGTCATCTTTTCATTCCTTATATTAATAAACTAGAGGCCCAGTGCATGAAAATTGTGCACTTGGGGGGCGGTCCCCTCAGCTGGGCCTGCACCCTCTCGCAGTCTGGGATCGATCCCTCAGGGGATGTCCGACAGATGGCTTAGGCCTGGGGGGAGCGGGCCTAAGCCGGCAGTCGGACAGCCTTAGCACTACCACAGAGGCAGGAGAGGCTCCTGTCACCGCCGCTGTGCTCACCAGCCATGAGCCTGGCTTCTGGCTGAGCAGCGCTCCCCCTGTGGGAGCGCACTGACCACCAGGGGGCAGCTCCTGTGTTGAGCGTCTGTTCCCTGGTGGTCAGTGCACATCATAGTGACCGGTCTTTCCACCATTCGGTCTATTTGCACATTAGCCTTTTATTATATAGGATGCTGGGTCCAGGAGTTGTCTCTCTTTTCTTTTTTAGTTTTTGGTGCTTAGGGCTATATGAAGACAAAACAAAATTAAACAAGGGACTACTGAATAGGCATTTAGGAATGGACCACTTTATGTTCAGCTGAGGATACAACAAGCGGAGAGGTATAAGGTGGCTTCCTTCCAGTGTTTACAACCTTCACATACATATTCAGGCACCTGGGGTCTGAGGCAGGTTAGTTAACACCTCTCAGTATGCTCTGCTCCGAGGTTTTTTGCAGGCAGAATCTGCTTTCCTTGGGATACTCCTCGATTGGAGGGAGATGGAGTCTGAGCTGGTGTACAATTTATTCTAGCATAAATATCCTTTCAGTTTATATGTTGGGCGCACTGCTGAAGAAGAGTGTCTTAATAGTGAGTAACTCAGTGAGGTATTTTTTGTTTTGTTTTGTTTCTTAGTTATTAAAAGGGGTTTTCTCATTCACCTACAGTGAACTATACAGGGCTTCCTCAGAGAATAGGTTTTAACCATCGGTGAAATGGTTTGACTGTAACCACACTGGGGTCTTTGGGTTCTTTTTTTTCTTGCCCCTTCCATCCCCAGGCAGAAATTCTTATTGCTGCATATCCACTATGCTCCAATGCAGTATTTATTTGATCCCAAACAAAAGAGTTTGCTTCTTGGACTGGTTCAGAAAGAGGTCCCCCAGGATTGTCTTTTGTTCAGTAATTGGAGCAAAAGCCGAGCCTGGTTAATTTCAAAGCTACGCCCAACACACACAGTTTCTCCCTCCCTCCTTGTGCAGTTTCTCAGCTGCTAGTGGTACCTTGTATTGGGTCTGGAACAAAAAAAACTTGAATTGTTGAATGTTCGCTACAACTACTGTGACATCTGCTATGGCATCAATAGCACTGTTGGTGCTGTTAATTTTAAGTTAGGGGGAAAAACAAAACTAGAAAGCTCTTGAGCTTTACAGTGCTTGTTAACACATGCACCTCCAAATTATGCATTTGGTGCTATCACAATGAATAAAACAAAGGAAATCATGAGTTGATTTTTATGTTAGTAACATAAGTTCTTTCACTGTTACTCACTGTTCACGCACCAATGTGTTCCTGTGTTCATTCTCTTTCATATAGCTTTCTCGTTTTTATAAAATGTCTGAAACATCTCAATTCTGAGCACTTAATTGGCAAAAGTTCTGTTGAAAGATATATTGGTTAATTATATTAGTTGTTTTTCTTTGAAAGCAATGAAATCTGTAACTTGGCTCTGCTTTAAATACCAAATCGATGATTCTAGATGAGTAAGAACCTTAAGTAGCCAAATTCTAGATGCCAGGTAGCCAGGTTAATGTTTGTTTAAAATATTTTATGAAATTGAAAGCCTCATGTGTCCTTCGGGTTCTGCAGCGTCGGTGTTGGTTCTGCAACCAGCAGATTGCGCTCATAGGGTTTGTTTCTGAAGATGAAAGAGTCTTTCTCTTGATTTTTCCTTTGCAGCTGGTACCTTAATGACAGTCCACTACCTGCCTGCCTTACTTTAATCATCTGGCGCCTGTGTCTTAGTGCGGTTTCATCTTTGCTTCTTCACAAGCTTCCCTGTCATTGCATAATTTGCTGCATTGAATGTCTTTTAGCGACAATGAAAAACACATGTTAGTATTTTAATGTAGGCTTTAAGTTTCAGGCTATACATTAAAACATGGAGGGAAAAATCTCCTTCTGAGGAACACCTTTAAAAACCATTACAGTATAATGGGAATATTCATTACTTACACATCATATATTTTCCCCCTCAATGTTGTATAAAGAAGTGACAGTTGAGCTGAGCATATGTTAATAAAAGGTCTGCATTTCCCTTTGTCACTGACAGTTTCATTGGCTGTATATTCCTGAGATGCAAATAACCTCGTGTCTGTTCAAAGCTCTAATTGATCTGAATAGTTATTTAAACAGTATCAAAACCTTTTAACTACTGAGAGGCCAAACATTTAAGATGGTGAATTTGCTGTTCTGTGTGGAGGACGGTGCAGTTGACGAGGGCGCAGTCATCTGAGATGCTTGTGTATGTTGGAGCTACACATTCTGTAGGCTAAAATGGCAGAATCTGCCTGCTGCTGTATAAAATCTTTTAACTACCATTTATTTTAGCATCATGGCATGTGCAAATTCCTGCTGCTCAGTTACGGGACCAGCTTCACAACTGGGGTAACAGTCTGTGGCTACAGCACTGCATCACAATGCAGCAAATGCATTTTCCACATTCACCAGACGTGACAGCTGAAGCGATTTCTACCCATGCAAGATGTCGGAAGTCATCAAAAATTCACATCAGAGTAATTGCAGTAGCTTGGGTCGCCGGGGGTGGGGGTAGGGGGGGAGTATCATAGCATTTCTTGCCTACATGTTGTCTCTCCCCCTCTTAAATCTTAACTTGGTACAGTCCGTTAACAATAAAATACCCTTCTGTAACCTATAAACTGTTACTCCCATCAGTTTGTGCCTTCAAACTGATGGCTGACTTCTCTGAATTTGTGTAGAGCAGAAGGAATGATGATGCTGTGCCCTGGGGGCTGCAAGGCACCCTTTTCCAAGGGGCCCTGCACTCTCATTGTCTGATTGGACTCTTTAGTGCTTCAGTCATGTCAACATTTGCAGGGTGTTCTCTTTTCCTTTTTCTTCTTTCTCTCTCTCCTCTCTTCTCTCTTCCTACCCCCCCCCCCTCCACTTTTGGCTGTTCAGAGTGGGAAAAACTTGAGCACTGGTTCTAACAGAGCTCATCCCACATACAAGGCATGGAAGAGCTGCAGTGACCAACAGCAGCCACCGGTCTGGAACTCCTTAAATTTGAGAGCTGCAGGTAGGATTGCCTTTGCCTGTATTTTGTAAAGAAATGAAGATAAATGCACCTAGTAAATAGAGTAACAGCATGTTGTAGTACCTCCGAAAGACAGGGTCTTGGTCCGTTTAAAATGTTCAGAAAAATTCAGAGGCATTTAACTCGTTTGATAGAAAAAGTACTTGATTCTCCTGAGAATTGTTCAGATTTGTGCCTTGTCATTCTAATATTTTTGTTTAAAAAAAATCTGTTGGGTGGGGCAGAGCGGTATTTGCTTAAAGATTTAAATGGTTATGTAGGATTTTTGCAGACTTCATCTTTAAGTAGTACATAGTGCGGACTTTCTTTAGGATTCTTTTAAAAAGATGCATGTGAACTGCAATTCTTATTTGAGATAAAATATTAAAGTAGAATTTCTTTGCATTGCTAAAACCAGATCCTTCTTTGGGATTGTAGGTGACTGTGTGTGTGTGTGTGTGTGTGTGTGTGTGTGTGTGTGTGTGTGTAGGCTACCTTACCAAGGAATTCAGTCATTTATATTTTGTTACCAGGAAAAAGTACTCTTAGAATTAGAGATACCTGGAATTATCTCCCAGGAAATGCTTTAGCATAAGGCTTTACATGAAAAAGAAATAGTAACATCAAAGATGTGGATTCTTAAAGTTACTTTTTAAAATTCGTCCTCAGAAGAGTATGCTATGAGTCCTTTAAATATATTTCAGATTGTTTGGTGTAGAGAATGTGATTTGTATAAGTGAAATGAAAACTTCCTAAGTCATGCAAGCATTATCCAGAGGGTAATAAAATTGTAAATGTTGCCTATAACACTTTAAATGCCTTGAGTAATATCAGAGATAAAATGCTTTTAATTCAGCATTAAAAAGCAGCTTTCTTGTTGTATATGCATATTACAGTAATGTATAGCTTTTTATCGCAGGAATGTATTTGTATCATGGGACCAGTAAGGTCTGGACTTCTTTCCTCAATGGGGACTTGGAAATTGCTCACCTAGTTGAGAGATTTAGCTGCCTTCTGAGGTGTGGGACTTACTGTACTCTTAACAATAAGAAGACTTGAGGAGCTGTCAAGTGGGGAATGGAGGAGGGCTGCTCAGGGAAGGGAGAGGGACTGAGAATTTAGCTTGTCTGGGTGTTGGAGGTCTGGATTTACCCAAGACCAGGATTGCTTTAAAACTCTGACCCAGTG
The DNA here is from genome assembly GCF_963259705.1 of Myotis daubentonii. Taxonomy (NCBI): domain Eukaryota; kingdom Metazoa; phylum Chordata; class Mammalia; order Chiroptera; family Vespertilionidae; genus Myotis; species Myotis daubentonii. Next base: position 53,101,431 of record NC_081854.1, on the reverse strand, counting down.
CAGCATTGCAAAGAATTGATTTCTGAGATGAGACAATGAGCTGTGGTTTGCATTTTGTAAAGATGGAGGAAACCTCTCACACTGACCCTGTATGGGAGATGACTCAATTATCCATGCCCGGTACAGTTGCAAATTATTTTCCTTTGTCTGAAGTGGGTGGATGCCAGCGCCTTCATCAGAGCTCCTTAATTTAATGTATGGAAAATGTCTCAGCCACCATTTTTAACAATTAGCTGTATCACGGTTGAGGTGAGCTGGGTTCTGAAGGCAGCTGCAGGGCCATTTCATTTACATTAGGTCTGTGCCACCAGAGCTTTGTTACTATAAAACTCAGCAATGAATTTGCAGACTGCAGACAAGAGTTCTCTAGGAGGGTGGAGAACGTTCCCTGGAAGAAAATGGAATCCTTTTGTCTACAGTAAGTATTTCTCATACTTATATAGCTGTGAGAGGTTGAAAAATTGCCTGTGGTCGAATGGGCAAAACAGACTTTAAAATGAATGCTGCAAATGCTAAAGGTGTAACAAAGGTTCTTGGATATGTTCTTTTATGTATGTGTTAGAAACCAAGTGTGATATATATACTTGAAATAAGGTTTTATTGAAGATTTTAACACATGCTTTTAATTAACTATGCATTGTTAATTTAAGGTAATGAGAGGTATGAATTTACCACTAGTCAAAGATGAAAATGACACTTGAGAGAAAAAAGAAATCTAAATATGGTATATTTAAAAGAGTTCAGGATTCTTTTCACTGTCTTTTACAGTCAGTTTATTTTTCCATTCCTAAAGAAAATTGCTGGATTTTAGGTGGTTTTTGTTGCTGTTGTTGTTTATTTTTAAGAACATATTTTCATGGTCTGTGTAACAGCCAGAAAAAATGTTTTAACAAGACAAGAAAAAATGTTTTAACAAGCTAAGATTTTGCCCTAAAAGATCAATAGATTGGGGCTTTCATTCACTAAGGAGGATAATTTTTAGTGCCTTCTGTTTAATTTCACTTCACAGCTACTTGTGGAAAACTCTTGTTTGTAATTGTAAGCTTAGAAATCTTGATTTTTAAAATTAATTGGATTTGACTGGGCTAATTCCTTTGTTTCTTCATGCTGTTACTTAGAGGAAACAAGTAGATTTTAACTTTGATTTGTGTGTTTATCTTTTTAAAGGCACTTAACCCTCAAGATTTATAGTAAGTGTATATTTACAGTAAACTGTACCATGAAGAATATGCTCAAAAGGCCTTAGTAGCTATTCCAGGAGTTGAATCTTCACAGAATGGTTATTGGAGAAACCTTTTAACTTGATATCAGATTTATAAAACCAGCTGTTCTTCCAGGTCTGGTTGCACTAGCTGCTGTTTACCGTATTCACTGAGTGCTGTTTTCTAATTAATAGATGCTCTTGAAACTAGAGGAGAGGAGGATTTTCACATCAGTCTTTTCATTGAAATCAGAAGGCTCTGTTGTCCTGTTTAGAATCCTACAAAGATTCCATAAAGCTTGCAGAAATCTTATTTGTGCTTGCAGCATAAAAACCTAGATCTCTGTATATTTTTTTAACCCCAAGAGGGACATTTAATATATTAATTGTTTAGATATATGGCATATAGATACATAAAATGCAAAAGGAGTCTTTCTCCTTTGATTTTACAAGGCTTGCACTTGAAATAAAAGTGTGAGGGCAGCAAATTAGAACTCCATTTTACTTGCAGCTTTGCGTGCATAAAATGTTTGGTTGGATGGCATGAGCGGTGTCAGCCTTCCTTTGAAATTTTCACACTAAAACTTGGTGGGAGTTTCTGGCCAGATTTTCTTTCTGTGGTTTAGGGAAGCTGTGTAGCAGGTGCTCAGGGAGACAGCAGAGGCCCGGGTGCTTCCCGTTGCCTTTGCCTCCTCCATGGTCTACTCAAGCTGGGCTGCTGGGAAGAGGCTCTCCTTTCTGGTACTTGTAGGGGTTTCCCAAATGCCTAACTCTAAGCTCGTCAGTTTTCTCATGAAATTTTAGCCTGGCTGGTAATAAAGAATCAGGGGATGGCTCTTTTTGCTACAAAAAAAAAAAAAATGTATTCATAGCAAATCTTTGAATGCTCTGGCAGCGAGTGGCATAATGTAGATAAGCAAGCCTGCCTGCCGGGCCCGCTAGGACTCACCATGGTGGCACTAAGATGGCAGTGAGAGGAAAGGAAATGGCGGCACCAGGAGCTCTGACAGAGGTGACCGCACGTGAGCTATCTTCCGTCAGCCTCGTTTGAAGTCACCCTAGTAACACTGTCTTGCCAATTTGCAGCAGCTACTTTTTATTCTGTTAGAAGTTAGAAATTTTGAGATGTTCCTGAAGTAAAGACTTAGCATTTATATGTAGATAGCTTCCGAAGAATGCTCTTAAGAAATTGTTGGCAAATATGAGTAAAGTGAAATTTTAAACAGGTATTTTATATCAGCACTTCTGCAGTTCCTTGCTTTGTGCTTCCTTCTTCTTTTTTTTTAAAATGTAGAAACGTACTCCTTCCAGTGTAAGATGGATATTCAGGAAACAGAAGACAGGAAGCTGCTCCTTTATGCAAGACGAAACTAGCATTCCTATGAGAACGTTATTCATGTTTGATTCTGATTTTCATTCTCATTCTTTGTGGGTTTGGTAATTTTATATATAAAATATGTGTCTGCTGCTTTCAAAACCAAAATTGATTGTGTTTCTTTTGTGGTTCAAGGTACGGATTATTTTGGAAATGACAGTGCTAATTTCTTACCTGTTCCCACCTGTCATGGAGTTGGAATGTCTGGAGTTAGCCTTAGAGTTTTTGTAGTACAATCAGCTCATCTTACAGTTGGGCGAAGCAAGGTTTACTGTAGTTAAACAACCTTTCTCAAGGTCACACATCTAAATCCAGGCCACCTGACTCTTGGTCTGTGCTGTGCCTCTGTCTGCATTTGACTCCATCTTTCTTTTTGTGGGTTTACTGGTGACCGATAGATCTATGGGTTGAGCTTGCCAAAATGACTCATTGAGCTGTGTATGGAGTCTTCCTGGGCCTGTGTGGTAGTAGATGATATGCATTTATCACTTATAAACAAACATTTAAAAATAAGATATACTGCCTAGCTGGTTTGGCTCAGTGGATAGAGTGTTGGCCTGCGGACTGAAGGGTCCTGGGTTTGATTCCGGTCAAGGGCATGTACCTCGGTTGCAGACTCCTGGCCCTGGTGGTGGTGGTGGTGGTGGTGGTGGGAGGGGGCGGGGGGGGGGGGCAGGAGGCAACTAATAGATGTGTGTCTCTCACATCAGAGTTTCTCTCTGTCTCTCCCTCTCCCTTCTACTCTCTCTAAAAATCAATGAAAAAAATATCCTAAGATGAGGATTAAAGAAAAAGATATACCTGCAGGTCAAGTTTTTCAGTCCATTGTGTTTGGCTCGACATGAAGGGCGAAAGTCTCCTGGGAGGGGCATGGGCGTCACATTCATCTGTTCTGAGCAGGGGTAGAGTGGGCATTCTGATGTGCCCTTTAACTCTGGGCGCGAGGGTGCCACAGTGCAGGGTTTAGCCTCTCCCTCCTATATGGATGGGCTGCGTGAAAGACCTTAGCTCCCTGTCAGTTTCAGGCAATTTGTATTTGAAAAATGGTCTTGCCCTCTCTCCTCCTGTTGCTTATGTTTGTCACTCCAGCTAAGCAGTGTTTTGAGTTGTCTTGTACCCGTGGTGACATTGGCGAGTGGTTCATCCTGCAGGATGACAGGGTAAAGTTAGCTCTGACAGGGTGAAGTCAGAATGTTTTCAAACTTAATGAAGGTTTTGGAGAGAGTGTGAAACCCCAAGTACTGTTAGCAGAGGAGTGCCGTGACACATTACATTTAAGACAGTGGGAAGTTATAAAAGAGAAGGACTCTTGTTTGTTTTTCTTGTTTGTTTTACTGGTCTCCAGACAAATACATTAAAATAAAAAAAAGAATTTCTGAGCTAGAAGAAACTGCAGGAAAACCAGAGTGCCCTTTGCTGTGACAGTCATGATGATCAGTGCTCCAATCCCATCAGCATAAGCTGTGCTGCATCGCGGGAGGAGCTGTGAGTTTCGACTGCAATGTACATGACTGACACCGTGTACCAGCAGGGAACTAATGTGGCACGCGGTGCCAAACGTCGTCTTGACTAGTAGCGCCCCTGGTGCTTGCTAAATAGAGCTCGAGGCTTAACCCTGAGCTCTGTAGAAACCAGCCTGGCAAAAACAGCTTAGCTCCCCCCTGATGGCCTGGGAGACACACCTTCTGCTCTCTGCCCTTCTTACAGTCCCAGATCGCGCTTTTGTTTCCTGACCTCAAAGGGAAAAGATACTAGATTTGACAAAACAGGGGCTCTATGGGTTTGTTTGTTAAAAAAAGAATACAGGGTTGTTTTAATGAGTTGTCCTAGAGTGGGTTTGGGGGGCAGTGGGAGGGGATGTTGGCCACAATAAAGGCACTTCCATTTCTTTTATACTGCAATGCAGTTAGTACCAGAGTTCTTTGAATGTGGACTACTCCATCTTCAAGATGGAAATCAGTTCCTCAAAGACATATTAAAGCATTTTTTATTGTCCCTTAATGTATCCTCCTTAACTTTCCATCACGTTAGAGTGGCCATGGCATTAATGTTTTATAGATTTGTGCACACCTTTGGGTGAGGAAAGGGTTCTGCTGCTGCTCTTGGAACCCAAGCATACTCCGGCACGCTGCAGTGTTCCACTGGCAAGCTAGATTGGAAAGTTCTCTTTTCAGAATCTTCCCTGATCTGTGTCCCCCCAAAATTAGCCCTAGCAAGTATGTTGGCTTGGGGTGGGAGGTGGCAGGGAGAAGCTAAAATGCTTGGAGTTGCTGTCCTTGCTTTCTCCCATGGGGCCACCTCTGCAGTCTGGGAGCAGTTGGCTGGCTGCGGTCCCTCTCCCTTTCTTGGCTCCTACTGTTCCTGCGCCCCGAGCCCCCCAACCCCACCCCAGTTCCAGGGGTGGAGTGGTGGAGAGAGAGGATGGCCGGCACAAGCCCAGCCCCTGCAGCTTGGTACTCTGCTGCATCATGGCCCCTCTCGCTAGGGTGCAGGCTCCGGCTAATTTCTTCTGAAGTGGTGAGGTATTAGCATTGATAAATCACAGCCTCTCCCCAGACCTGGTGACCAGCAGGGAGAGCTGCTTACTGGCCCTGGAAGATTATTTCAGGGCTCCTTGGATTTGGGAGGATGGGGAGTCCTGCTGAAAACCATTTCCCCCCACTGGTGCCCAAATGTCTATCATTTATTATTTTACTCATTTATATTATTCCCTTACTACTTGGAGTTCTCCACATGGAGTCTCCTACCCAGTGACTGAGCTGGATAGATTACCTCTCTTTCCCAGACAGCCAGAGATAGGTAGCAGATAACGATATGGTATTGCAGCAATAGCACAAGAGACTTAAATGGCCCTCCCAGGGATGCAGCCCTAGCCTGATGCCTTGTTGTAGAAATAAGAGGCACCTAGTACTAGTAGTTATGTGCCCACATTTTGTTGACAAAGGAGGTGTGCTACCTCCTCCCCTGCACCCCTTCCTACTGTATCACAGGAATGGTATATCTGCATTCTCAGTGATGACTTTCCCTTCTGGGTCATTTCTTTACCCAATGCTAAAAATCTTGGAAAGTTGGTGTTTTTTTTTTTTTTCTATAATTTATTTCTTTCCTTCCTTCCCTCTTTTCCTTCCTTCCTTCCTTCCTTCCTTCCTTCCTTCCTTCCTTCCTTCCTTCCTTCCTTCCTTCCTTCCTTCCATTTTTGTTGGGATGGGGAGGATAATAGGGAGGGGTCACAGAAGGCAGTTAGATGGACTCACATGAATGGCTTTCTCAAAGGCAGGTGTCTTTTTCTAGAAGGCTCAGGTGAGTGGAATTGTGTCATGGCTGTATTGGCATGCCCATGAAGGGACCAGGCGTGCCAGTCAGTATACTTAGGTCAGAATGCTGCCCATAAGGCCATAGGCAGGTCCTGGAGGAGGCATTTCTCTGAGCCATGTATTCTTGGGTGTAGAATTTTCTTGCACACGTTGAGTTTTCAGTTTGAGAATTTGTAGACCATCCTGTAAACGAATTTGAGTTATGGAGAGCAAATGATTCATTTTGCCTTGATGGACCCAAATCCATCACATAGGTTTGTGACCCTTTGTTTAGCCCAGGAGCAGAAACCATGTTCAAAACAGGACCCTGCAGCTTGGCAGTGACAGATGGCCTGGTGCCCATGCAGCCCCGTGTTATAGAGCCAAGGTCTGCCACCTGTGGCTCCAGAGCTGCCTGCGGGCCGATGGGTATGCAGAGCTGGCAAATGGTGGGACTCCACAGCCTCTCTTGCAGGGTCTGCTGCCACCTGCTGCATGAGAGCAGCGAGGCTTTTGCATAAGTGCACAGTGAGAAATCATACGGCAGCAATACAAATGGATACAACTGGCGATGTCCCCTCTGCCAGTTCAGCATTGCTTTCTGCAGGGGTCGTTTTGAAGATAGATACTGTAACTCAATCTGTAAACAAATTATTTAAATATTTATTTATTTATTGCAGAAAACAAGCAGTGGGACTTACTCTAAATATCTAAGTGGGAGAATAAAGCCTTGATTTGCTATTCAGTCTCTATTCCTTGCAAAAAGGAGATTCAGTCTCTTGTGTGCCTTTTTTTTTTTTTAAAAAAAAGAATACATTTTTATTGATTTCAGAGAGAAAGGGAGAGGGAGAGAGATAGAAACATCAATGATGAGAGATTCATTGATCAGCTGCCTCCTGCACGCCCCCCACTGGGGATTGAGCCCGCAACCCAGGCATGTGCCCTTGAGCGGAATCGAACCTGGGACTCTTCAGTCTGCAAGCCGACACTCTATCCACTGAGCCAAACCGGCTAGGGCTCCCATGGGCCTTTTAAGCTGACATCTTATGTATTCTTATTGTATTACATTAAATATTGGTTTAAGATAATTACCAAACATGCTATAAACAATGTAAAAGTTTCCCAAATCCTGAAAATGCCCTGGTTTTAAAATTTCTCTCTTCATCTTGTGGGTTTTATCAACAATGAACATCTCTTCCGCCTGAGAAATTCCTTGAGGTGCTCTCTGCAGGCACCACAAAGGGAGCTAATGAAAGAGTGTCCACACCATCTGATAAGCCCAGGGCTCCCACGGCCACACGGTTTCTGTGTGCTCATCTGAAAACAGTATCTCGCTTTGTCCTTCCTCACTTTCTCCTTAAGTAACAGTTTACCTTCCTAAAAATTTCACCCATTCGTTCAGAAATTGGGAAGAACGTTTGGGAGCGGTTAAGGGAGGAGGCATTTTCCTGAGAAGGAGCTGAAGCAAAAGAATGGATAGAACTCACTCTGTCTTTAGGGAAATTGGACGTGTCTCCATTCACCGCCTAAAGATCTAATGAATACTTACAGTGCGTATTGGAATTCTTGTTTCATCTTGGAGCAGACCCTCTTCATTATTCTGTGTTTGTTTTTTTCTCTGCTTATTTTTCACTCCATCTCATTGCTGTCCTCGCGCTATGGCTTGTATCTCGGCAGGGTTATTGTGAACCACAATGACCATTTTCTACTGTTACTGCTTTCAATTGTTAATATTATTTGATTTGGGATGTTGGTTACAGGTTTCCTATTTTGTATATAGTGTATGTGTTAAGTGAGAGAGGATACAAGACTTTTATTGCACCCACCATGTGTTTTTATCTTATGTCAGATGCCTTCTGGCACAAAGGCTGGCCTGCTGTGGGCGCCTCACTTTCAGTTTTGACAGCGTGGATTGCCATTTGGTCTCTTGAAGAGGAAGAGACATCGAATGGCCTTTTGTTTTTTTGAGAGCCATGTAAACTGTGGCTTTTGCTCTGTGGGGCCACTTTAGACTCATTATTTCATCTTTTTCCATTTTATTTTTTAATACTGATCAGGAAATGTGTGTTCTTCCATTCACACCGTTTATGTAACTAGCAAATCACTTACCTGTAGTAGGTGGGAAACAGACCTGTGGAAGGATCAGTGTCGGCTTTGATTGCCGTGCTACTTTCCTCACTGAAGTGCATACTGACATTTTTCTCACAGAGACCCTTATTTCTTACATTTTATTTACATTTTATTTATTTATTTATTTATTTTTTTTTATTGCTTAAAGTATTACAAAGGGTATTACATATGTATCCATTTTATCCCCCCGCCCTAGACAGTCCCCTAGCCTCCCCTATCACCCAGTGTCTTATGTCCATTGGTTATGCTTATATGCATGCATACAAGTCCTTTAGTTGATCTCTTACCCCACTACCCCCTGCCCCCCAACCCTCCCCGGCCTTCCCGCTGCAGTTTGACAATCTGTTTGAGGCAGCTCTGCCTCTGTATCTATTATTGTTCAAAAGTTTATAATGGTCTCTATTGTCCATGAATGAGTGAGATCATGTGGTATTTTTCCTTTATTGACTGGCTTATTTCACTTAGCATAATGCTCTCCAGTTCCATCCATGAAGTTGCAAATGGTAAGAGTTCCTTCCTTTTTACAGCAGCATAGTATTCCATCGTGTAGATGTACCACAGTTTTCTAATCCATTCATCTACTGATGGGCACTTAGGCTGTTTCCAGATCTTAGCTATGGTGAATTGTGCTGCTATGAACATAGGGGTGCATATATCCTTTCTGATTGGTGTTTCTGGTTTCTTGGAGACCCTTATTTCTTACAGTGTTCACTTTTGGAAAGCAAATAGGCTAAGAGAATGTGGCCATCTGACAAAAACAAATGTCCTTTGCTCATCTCTTTCTCTGCAGTGGGCATTAGCTGCCACTTGTCCTCCGGAACCCAGAGTCTGCAAGGTGATTAAAAATTGTGCGTTTTCATGCCCATATTTCTCAACCTGCCGGGGTCCAACCCCAGCGAGTCCAGGGGTTCCCAAAGGCGTAGACCGAGTAGGTGAAGAAGGAATGACACGGAGACAGTGTTCAGTTGATCAGCAGCCTAGCCAGGATCTCTAGCCAGGATCTCCAGCCAAGTTCTGGTCTCGATCTCCAGAGAGGTTCTGCTTAGGATCTCCAGCGAGGTTCTGTAGCCATGTTCCCTCGCTAGGCTCTCCAGCCAGGCTCCGTCCAGGCTCTCCAGTCAGGTTCAGTGTCCAGGTTCCAGTCAGGTTCTCCTGCCAATCTCTGTAGTCAGGTTCAGTCCAGGATCCCTTGCCATGTTCTCCCGCTAGGCTCTGTCTCTAGGCTCCGAGGCCAGTCCCTCTCCAGGATCCTCCGGCATGCTCTCTCCAGCGAAGTTCTTCTGTCTCTAGGCTCCGTGTAGGTTCTGTTTTCTTGATTCTGTTCTAAGTTCTGCGTGTTTCTGTCTTGTTACAACTGTATTTATACCAGTTGATTCAATCCTATCAATCTCTATTACAAAGGTTAGGGCGTTTCTTATCTCCATTCCAGGGAGAAAAGATTATGTAGTTTAAGCATGATTGTTCGTAGTTAAAGGGATTAATTACCCGCCTGGCACTTAGTTGAGGGGTTTTATTCCCTCCCTAACTTCAGGGGAAAATCCCTACCTGGGGATTCAACCTTTCTCGGAGAGGTGACTTTGGTTAAAACACAGCGCCAAGAAGGTGAGCAAACATATTAAGAACCGTATGCCATATATGCCAGGTCCCTTGAAACAGCAAGGATGGACCGGCTCCCGGCATCAACCCGAGATATTTTAAAGCCAGTTTGGCTGCCAGGTCCCTGAGTTGTGACCACACATTTGATAGGCGAGTTGACTTACCTTGTGGTTACATTCTGGGTTGTTCTCAGCCAGTATACATTGCAAGGCAGCCCACTTCCTCTGTTAAAGATGGAACATGTAACTGAGGATATTGCTTGGACAGATGTACGGTGTTTATTGTTCCATGGCAATAAATATTAATATTTTGGAATGCTACAGAGTTGGCATTTAGAGCAGTAATTTCCAGCTTTTTTGCCTGTGACCCAGAGTAAGAAATACATTTTACGCAATGATCCACTTCATATACATACTAGTACACATAAGTATATGTAATTGAAAGAAGTTCCATAACACAGTATTTACCCCTACCAAATATCTCTGTACTATTCTATTTCATTTAAAAAGTTGCTGGTTGATTTTGTGACCCAATTATGGGTCCTGACCCACATTTTGAACAACACCGTTGTAAAGAAATGCCAAAAACTTTACTATGTGAAGTAGGAGGAAGAAAGGAATAAATAAATAAGTAATGCAAGCATTACATCTGTTTATCTGCTGTGAAAAGTTGTTAGAAAATTTGTATTTTAAGTCTGAGTTTTGCTACTTACAAACCAGGTGATCTTAAATATCATTTGGGAGTTGGTAGAAGCTCTAGAAACCATCAACAGTTTTTTAAATGTTTAACCTATTTTTTAAATTAAGGAATGTTTTTTAATTTTTCAATCGCAGTTGATATACAGTATTATATTAGTTTCAGATTAGACAGTTATATAATTTACAAAGTGATCACCCCGATAATATAGTACGAACCTATATTAAGAACACACTTTGAAGTATGGTCCAGTTAAGTAGTATTGAGAGACAATCTAGAATTAGGTTAAAGGTGAGGACTATAACCAAAGGTGTGTAACAAAGATGTAGAATGCAGTAATCACCATACCCATGTGGGTTAGCTCCTATTAGTACTGGTTTAAGGGTTAGTATTCTCTGAGCCTTCAACTTCATCATCTATAAAGGGTAACTAATAACAGATGAAGAAAACCAATTTAAGGCTATTTTGCTCCCCTCCTGAACTCTCCTTTTAGAGATAAAAAGGTTTTTCTTTGAAGTTTACTATTCCCTAAGTATCTCAGAAACATTTGGTCCCTTGAGAGTTAAAACTCTTGAGAGTTAAAATTCTGCCTCTGCCTCTTCCTGGTGGGGAACCCTTGGTCACACATTAAATGCCAAAATCTGTTTCTTACCTATAAAATGGAGTGGAGGGGAAGGGGGAAGAGTAGGGGTGATCATGTCTACTCTTTCATTTGTTAAAAGATTAGCAATAATGTCTTTGAATTGCTTAGAGCAGTGTCTGACCCTTAACTGCTTCCTGAAGGGGAGCTATAATATGTTAGAGAAAGCTTGAAACCAAAACCCATCCAAGGAGCCAGTTAGAAGAGGTTCTGTTTCCAGGACTCTGGCTGTGAGGAGCAGTATACAGATGGGGACGTCAGGAGTAGTTATCTCACCTTGCAGGCCTGCAGATGTTCACGGAATGTTCCTTATTGAGCAGGGCTACAGTAGAAGGGTCGGGTGGGGGCCTATGAGCAATTAAAACGTGCTTGTTGGCAAGAAGAGGGGATGCTAGTGATGAGGGACTCTGAGGGTCACAGGTAGATCACTGGCATCTCTGCATGGAAGGTTGAACCTTCTCTATGACCAGGGGTCTTCACTGTGGCCGGGATCCCCACCCAGTGAGAGCAGGCACCTCCCTTCCTACCCAGCTCACCTCTCCAGAAAACCCATTTATGATAAGTTCTAAAAGTATCTATCTGGGATGAGAGGTGTCTCACAGGACAGTTGGAAGGAAAGGAACACAGGTGGAAAAGGGAAGTTGAGGAAGAGATCTGTGGGAAGCATGGGCTGAGGCAGGTATTTTTCTGCCCAACTTTTTAATTCTTTGTTATTTTTCTTGTCCTTGAAAAGAAACAGACTGCCACTAGATGGTGCACAGATCCAGCAGGATTCTGACGATAAATTTTAAGGTTTTTTTCAAAAAATAGTCACCAAAAATGTGTTGTCTTTAAAAATAAAATGTGTCTTGTAGCCTATTTTAGTGTTTCATTTTAGAAAGCAATAAAGGATAAAAAATTCGAATTCTCTATCTTTTGTGAACTCAGTTTATGCTGTAGAGAAAGCCTAATTGTGGAGGCACATAATGGTAATATTTTAAGGAAGAAAATAATCTGCCCAGCACAATATCTTTTCTTCTTCTTTTTCTTTCTTAACTACTACTTGGAATTTCATTTCTTAAAAAACCTTTAGAATTGTCTTACAGCATGTTGCTTTAGAACAAATGTGTCTGATGGTTGTTTTTCACTTGTGTTTTAATGGTGTGTATGTGTATGTGGGTTATATGTAGACATGGTGCAGTCAAAAGAATGGGAGAGGCTGGTCGTTGAGAAGAGCAGAGGACGCCCAGTGAGGGGGGGCAGTTGGCATAGCCCCTCCCACCCCAACCAAAAAGAATAAAATAAGACCAGGCCCAATCAGGTAGTGGTTATCACCCTCCTGGCACCCTCCCCCAATGTGACAATTGCTTCCCTTAGCAGCAGCCGCCATGATAAGGTGCATCAAAGCACAGTCTGCTCTGCTCTTTGTTCAGGACCAGCATTCAGCGACAGTGGCTCCATAGCTGTGTTTAGCAGCCGTGACACTAAAGCCAAAGACCACTCAAGAAAGGAAATTCACAAGAAGGGTTTGTTGACTTGATGTAGTCGTGTGCTGTGAAGGCTATAAACAAAGTTCATTAAAATCCTTCCCATCACTTGTGTCTGGCTCCCCTGCCATGGCCAGAGCATGGCCACAAGCTTCCCACTTCTACATGCATAAACGGCGTCCTAGCTGTATGTGCTCTGGTTTATTGAGGCCATTTCAATGTAGGCAAGTAACTGTGTGCATATTAAACCAAACTGGGCTGTCTCCTCCTCACCCCACTGTATTAAACAAGTAGCGGATGTCATCAGGCTTGAAATAGGGAGCACATGTGGCAAAACCCCAGCAGCAATGGTAAAGAAATGAATTTTTGGGTATCCCAGCCATTGACAAACAAGTGAAAAATATCCAGGCAAGTAGATAGCGATGGCTTCCTCAGTGTTAGGAAGAAATGGAAGAATTAATCAAAAGCAACAGAGAAATGAACAAACAGATAAATAATAAATAAATAAATGTTCTAGGCATGAAATAAATGGTCTTTTCAGGAAGGAAGAAAGGGAAGGAAGGAAGGAAGGAAGGAAGGAAGGAAGGAAGGAAGGAAGGAAGGAAGGAAGGAAGGAACATAGGAACATTAGAGGCACTGTGACTTGCTGCGTAGCCAAAGCTATGTCTATATCTATAATATGAGCCATTTAAGAATTGAAGGATACTCCTGGCTGTTCACATTGTATGTTTATAGGACATGAGACTTTGCACTACTGTTCCATGGGGACTTTACCTTCTGACAATCATCATGTGCTCCCCGAATGAAAGAAACTAGGAAACATCTATTTTAAAAAATCTGCTTTGATATTTTTTGAGTTGAGAGTCTTCTGAGGGTTAAGGTGGGCAGGATGGAAAATACCTGTATGGTACTTTTCTTTTCCTTCAGTGTACTTTTGGTGTTTGGAAGGTTAATTTGAACCTAAGTTGTGTCATTTCTCCCCCTTTCACAGGGCTTCCTAAAGAATGAGAAGGACAATGCCCTGCTGTCGGCCATTGAGGAGTCCCGGAAGAGGGTAAGAAACGAGCCTAAGTGTAGATGTAGAGCTGTGGTGAGGGCGGCCTTGGGTACCTGGAGCAGGTTCTGGAAGCTGGAGCCTATGCCCAAGGCCCAGCACTCCTCCCTAGACAGTGAGCTCATCAGTTCTGCAGGAACTGCTTTTCAGGAAAACATCATGCTTGTACCTCCATGTGTAGTTAGTGACCGAAATGCATCTGAAACACGGGACTATCGATTAATTATTAAATTAATCTTAAAATGGAAGGGCCACACAATTCTTTGGTTTCATTGTTATAGGAAAAAGTGGTATTTTGGTTTCTACTGAATCAGCAGTTCAGAGAGGCAATTGTGATCATTGATAATTTTCCTCAATTTCTTTTCCTTTTATCACCCAAGTTGACTTTCTATGCTACCTTTTATTTTTATTTGTATTATAGTTGACATATATTATGTTAGTTTCAGGTATTCAACATTTATATTCCTTACAATATGATCACAATAAATCTGGTAACTGGTCACCATAGATATTTATTACAGTAATATTGACTATTTCCCCCATGCTGTACATTACATTCCTATGACTTTTAAAAAAATATATATTTTTATTGATTTCAGAGAGGGAAGGGAGAGGGAGAGAGAAATAGAAACATCAATGATCAGAGAGAATCATTGATCGGCTGCCTCCTGCACGCCCCCCACTGGGAATTGAGCCCACAACCCGGGCATGTACCTTGACCGGAGTTGAACCCAGGACCCTTTAGTCCGCAGGCCAATGCTCTATCCACTGAGCCAAACCGGCCAGGGCCTGTGACTTTTTCTTTTTAATAACTGGAAGTTTGTACCCTGTTTCTGTATCTATGAGTCTGTTTCTGTTTTATTTGTTCATTTGTTTTCTTAAATTCCACATATAAGTGTAATCACATGATATTTCTATACTGTAATACTCTCTAGGTCCATCCACATTGTTGTAAATTGCAAGATCTCATTGTGTTTTTGTTTTATTTTTTTAATTTTTATTTATTTTTAGAAAGAGAGGAAGGGAGGAGAGAGAAAGATGAAAGAGAAACATCAAAGAGAGAGAAAGAGATGAGAGAAAACATCAACCGGTTGTCTCTTATATGCACCCTGGCTGGGGATTGAACCCAAAACCTAGGTATGTGCCCTGATTGGGAATCGAACCCATGTCCTTCCGGTGTAAGGGACAATGCTCCAACCAACTGAGCCACACTGGTCAGGACAAGATCTCATTCTTTTTTTTTAAGCTCTTATTCTTTATGCTGCCTTCTACATAAATGATTTCTCCAGGCTCTTGAAAAGACAAAACAAACTAGCTTGACCCTTGAAAGAGTAGTAAGTAAGTTGGCCAGGGCAGCCATTACAAGTGCAGCAATATTTTGCAACAAGCATTCCCTCAAAATACTCAAAGGTCGCTTATTTTACTAATATGTGAGTTATCACTCCTTGTTTCTGACAAGGATTAAAAGATAAAAACCTTTCCAAAACTTCCCATTATTGAGTAAATATTTTCAGGCCACCGGAGTCTTTTGGGGAGGGAGGAGGAAGGCTATCAATTATGTGGAGTTGATTCTACAAGGGCAGTTTGTCTCCCAGTAGAGGGTGCATCTACAAAGGTGAGTAGGGGTGAAAGAGAACTTTGTTTTGCGGTTTACTTATATAAAACTAGAGGCCCGTTTCACAAAGATTCACACAATAGGCCTTCCTTCCCCTGGCTGCTGGCACTGGATTTCCTCCGGCACCCAGGACCCAGGCCTTTGGTCCGGCCGCAGCGGAGAAGCCAAGCCTATTCAGTCTTCAGTCGTCTTCAGTCTTCGCTCAGGCCGGAGCCTGAGGTCTTTGCTCTGCGCCTGCGAATGCAAATTAACCTGCCATCTTTGTTGGGTTAATTTGCTTACTCATCCTGATTGGCTGGTGGGCATAGCGGAGTGATGGCTAATTTACATATTTCTCTTTTATTAGTGTAGATAATCCTTATATCAAGTGAAATACATTTCTGTTTTATTTATGTAAAAAATAATAAAGTGAAAAAAAGCTGCTTCTCAGTGTGCTTTATTAAAACGTACCACGCAGGTACAAGTGTCTCGGTGGGGTTGCTGTGAGAGAGGGCAGCAGGGGGCTTGGTAGCTCTAATTTATAAGAAAATGTTCCAAAGGACTGACATGTTTAATTATCAGAGTAAAATGCCCTAAAATGTTATTAATTATATTTTTGGCAACAGTACTTATTTCTAGAAATAGAGACATTCACTTGATTCGGATTTGAAAATATTTTAAAAAATTTGTTTTTTGTTCACACTTTGAGCCACCAACTTTGATTCTCCTGCTGTAAAGGACCAATAAATTAAATTAGGACTTCGAATGCTGCCGAGCCTTATTAATCCACTTACCCTATGTTTCTGGAATTGGCAGTCTCTGAACATTGTGTCATACTGAGACTAAATGTGCAGCCAGCCAAAACATTTAAGTGACATACCACAGTGCAAAATGTGTGCATATGTGTTTGTGAGGGAGATGTTCCGCTGTGGGGAGCCAGCTGGGGGAGACCTTTCCCCTGGCCGGACACTGGGAAATTGCCACTAAGTAGGGGTCCTTTTTCAAACAATGGCTGAGCTGCTTCCTGGCATTTTCGTGGTAATTTCATGTTTGAATAACGTGCCAAAGTCCTGCTGAAATGCCAAGAAAAGAAGCTACAAAACCACAAATGTGTCCTGTCTTTTTCCATTTGGTGCATCCCAGCAAAAACAGAACAACATTATCAGAACATATGTAGAGCGTCTAAAAGCCAGCAACAGCTCAATGATAAGTGGGTGTGAAGTCAAGGCATATTGCCCTCTTCCCTTTATGAAAAAGGGGTTTGAGTGCTCCCCACCTGTTCTCAATTCAGTTGCCCAGTCTTCTCCCTGCCTTCCTTTCTTAGCTGTGTTCAAAGAGCTGTATTTCCACACATAACTGCTTTGACATTTTCTGTGGTTTGTCCTGTCTTCTTTTAATTTTAGACCTTTGCATGCCCTTCCTGGTCATTCCTTCTTCTTCCCTTGGGTTTCTTTCCTCTTTGATCCTATTCCCTGCACCCACCTTGCCTCCAACCCCCACTGTCCTCTTCTCATAGTTTTTAGTTGCGTAGCTCTGTTGATTTTCTCATGGGCTCCCCTAGTTGACATTCCTCTTTGCACCTAATCCATCATGTGGATCTAAAGGGAATAGGCTGGAATAGGGCAGATGGGTGGGTGATCATTCCTGATTAGCCCACAAATTGGATGTTCCATTATCTCTAATGCAATTAAGATAAGCTGGGGGCGGCATGGTCAAGGGAAGAGAATTTTAATGTTGGACCATTCATTTATATTTGCAGCTCCTTATCACACTAATGATGAATGGAACCACAGTGCTGTTTATTCAGGTTGTGAGGTTGTTTGTAAATGAGTAGCTGGCATACCTCTCAGATCTATCCTAGGATTTGAGCCCAGAAAGCTGCCAGTTTTCAGAGTACATCCTGTATTAAAGACCCAAGAGTTCTTGGCACACAAGTGGGCAGCCTGATTAATGGGATGGTTAATCCCCACTTGTTGTCACTCTGACCCTTACATGATGCTGGAAGTCGGCTCCCACCATCCTCATCAGCAGTATCTCTGGATGGTGTACTGTCTGTTTTTTTTTTCGGTTTCCTTTCCTACTCTGCCATTCTTGTCCTTGAGAAAGACTCTTGTGTATGTGCTGGGTTAGTGCCACAGCTTCATCAGTGCCTCACTGGCTGTTGCGAGCTTGGAAAGCCTTGCCCCACCCTCTTCATTTCTACACACCCTGGTCCTCGTGCCTTGTGGCCCTCCATTATCCCTTGCTGAGAGAGGCTCAAGGCTGAGGAGGTGGTTGTCTGACCACTTAATAGGAAGAATTTTAGAAGAAATTGAGATTCACTTGTACACTATTTCTGGATATTTTCTAGGAAAACCCCCCTTCTCGCCTCTACCTTTCTGTTCTAACATACTTCTCGCTATTCAAAATATATAGTTTTCACGTATAAGTTCATTAATGTAACAAGAGAAAAAGATTTTTCTTTAACTTTTTCAGTCCAGGCTAACTGGCTGGAGTGGTCCATTCCGCCTGACTCTGAAGAAAACTAGGTGGGACACTGTTCTTAAAGTTTGCAATAGTCATTTCTCCTTGTGTCTTCAGAATGCACAGTAAAAAGGGGTCCATTGATAGGTCAAGCTTGCAAGGTGTGCCAGCCTTCTTCCTGGTCATTTTTGTGCGCCTCTGGTGTGCTTTTTTCACATTTTAATAAATATTGGTCCATAGTCAGACATCCCACCTGTGGGAAGAGTATGTAAATTTTTCCTGACAGTTTTCCAAAGCTCACGTATATGGTTATTATCGGTATAAATTATCTGCATTGCAAAAATAAAGCAGGCATTACTAATGCTCATTCCCTCGGTGCCACCTAATTAGATGCCAGTCTGATTATAATCAGTTGTAGATGAAACGGCTTTTTGAAAAGTAGGATTAAGTTGATAGAAACTTGCTCTGCCAATTAAAGAAAAATAGGCTAAGAATGGTCATGATTCAGTATATCTCTATAAGTTGCTTTAATTTCCTCCTCAGAGGTTTATTTTGTCTTCTTTCCCTCCCTCTTTTCCTTCCTTCCTTCTCTCTTCTGTCCCTCTTTTCTTTTCCTTCTGAGTGCCTTTGTTTTGGTAGCAGCTGCAGAGTCAGCAGTAGACAGGAGTGAGGGTTGCCAGACATTGCAGTGGTGACTTGGAATAGACCATAGAAGGCTCTGTTTTTCTTTCACTGGTTTGCTTCCTCCTATAAAAATATGACTTTCTTTAAAAAATGAAGGCACTTGTTTTTTCTGTTCTCTTATCTTAGATGCTTATTAAATCTTAAAGTAGCATTGATTTTATAATCCATCATGATTTTATGTACTACTGAGAAAATAAACTGACAGGCTGTCAGTTGTAATATGTAGCCTAATTTCAGAGGTTTTAAAAATATACAGGGTGAGGCAGAAGTTGGTTTACAGTTGTGGGTACATCAAACAGAGTTTATACTTGTATTATTATTTATTATATTATTATATTCTTTTCCACCCTACATTTGTCTTAATAAGCACATGAAAAGATGTTCAACATCATTAATCATCAGGGAAATACAAATTAAAACCATGAAATATCACCTAACACCCATTTAGGGTGGTGACTATAAAAAAACAACGCAATAGTATTGACAAGGATGTAAAGAAATTAGAACCTCTGTGCACTATTGATAGGATTGTGAAATGGTATAGCCTTGATGGAAACAATCCCTCAAAAAAATTAAAACAGAATTACCATGTGATCCAGCAATTCCACTCTGGGTATATACCCCAAAGAATTGAGAGCAAGAACTTGAGATATTTGTATACCCAAGTTCATAGCAGCATTATTCATAATAACCAAAAGGGAGAAACAAGCGACTCAAGTGCCTATGAATAGATAAGTGGATAAACACATTATACATACAATGGAATATTATTATTTGGCCTGAAAAAGGAAGGGAATTCTGACACATGCTACAACATGGATGAATCTTGAAGACATTATGCTGAATGAAATAAGCCAGTCACAAAAAGGCAAATATTGTATGATTCCACTTCTGTGAGGTAGCTAGAGTAGTCAGAGTAAGAGACAGAAAATAGAACAGTGGTTGCCAGGGGCTAGGGAGAGGAAGGAATGGAAAGTTACGGTTAATGGGTACAGAATTTCAGTTTTGCAAGGTGATGAGTTCTGGAGATGGATGTGGTGATGGTTGCAGAGCAGTGTGAATGTACTCAGTACCCTGACTATACTCAAAAATGGTTAGGGTGGTAAATTTTGTTATGTGTATTTTACCACAATTAAAAGTTGTTCATGTGTTAGATTTGATAAAATGGTATATTGCAAACACATGTCAGTGAACTCTTTAAGGATCATTTTTAAAGTTAATTGCTTTATCTCTACTCATGGACAGATGGTAGATGCGGGCGGTGGGGGGGTTTAATAGAAACCATGTTCTTTGCTTTTTTCATTTGGGCCGTCTCTCTGCTCGTCTCTGATAGACCTTTGGCATGGCTGAGGAGTATCATCGAGAGTCAATGCTGGTCGAGTGGGAGCAAGTGAAACAGCGAATTCTCCACACACTGCTGGCATCAGGAGAAGATGCCCTGGACTTTACTCAAGAAAGTGAGGTAGGTTGGGCCCAGAAGATGAAACACTGTTAATAAAAATGGGAGGTAGCCCTGCTGGTGTGGCTCAGTGGTCAAGCATTGACTCATGAACCAGGAGGTCATGGTTCGATTTACGGTCATGGCACATGCCTGGGTTGTGGGCTCGATCCCCAGTGGGGGGCATGTAGGAGGCAGCCAATCCATGATTCTCTCTCATCATTAATTGCTTCTATCTCTCTCTCCCCCTTCCTCTCTCTGAAACCAATAAAAGCATATTAATAAATAAATAATTATTATCTATCTGCTGAAGACTCAAATATGCATCGCAGCCTCAAGCCCTAGACTCATTTATCTGACGGCTTCTTGGCTGTACATGGATGTCTCAGCCATCTCAAACTACACATGTACAGAAGTGAGTCAAGACAGCAACTGCCCCCCATGCCCCTCCTGGCACCAGCCTCTCTTCTCAGAGTTTATCATCTTTATAAATGGCAATTCCAGTTTTCACTTGCTCAGGTCAAAAACCACAGATTGATTTTTGTCCTCTGCTTCCACCTTGTCTCTCGCACATGTTGGCAAATGCAGTTAACACTGCATTAAAATATACCCAGAATCCAACCACCTCCACTGTTAGCACTCTGATTCAGACCCTTGTCAGCTCTTGCTCAGCTTATTGTACTTTGCCTAACTGGTTGTTACAGTTAGCTATTGCCAGGTAACAAAGCACTCCAAACCCATAGAGGCTGAAAACAAGTATTTAGCTTAGCTGGGCATTTCTGGCTCAGGATCTCTTGAGGCTGCTGCAAGGTATTGGCTGAGGCAGTGGTCGGCAAACTGTGCCTC
Source organism: Myotis daubentonii (assembly GCF_963259705.1). Classification (NCBI taxonomy): domain Eukaryota; kingdom Metazoa; phylum Chordata; class Mammalia; order Chiroptera; family Vespertilionidae; genus Myotis; species Myotis daubentonii. The sequence continues at coordinate 53,080,955 of NC_081854.1, read as the reverse complement.
GCGAGCCACATGCGGCTCTTTGGACCCTTGAGTGTGACTCTTCTTAAGCCTTAGGAGTGCCCTAATTAAGTTAATAACAATGTACCTATCTATATAGTTTAAGTTTAAAAAATTTGGCTCTCAAAAGAAATGTCAATCGTTGTACTGTTGATATTTGGCTCTGTTGACTAATGAGTTTGCCGACCACTGGGCTGAGGCTACACTCATTTCAAGGCTCAGTTCAGGACAGATCCACTCCCAAGCTCACTCACATGGCTCTTAGCAAGCCTCAGGTCCCCTCTGGCTCCTGGCATAGGGACATCAGTTCCCTGTCATATAGGTCTCTCAATTGTACTGTTCACAACATAACTCGCTTTCCTTAGAGCAAGAGTGAGGAATCTGAGGGAGAGCTAAAATGCCCCCAATACAAAAACCAGTCTTTATATATCTTAGTCTTGAAAGTGTTTTCCTATCTATCCCCTCTGTTCAAAGTAAGTCACTAAATCTGGCCTACAGTCTAGGAGAGAGGATTATATAAGGGCTTGAGTCCCAGGAGGTGGTGATTATTGGGAAACCATCTTAGAGGTTGACAGCCACACTGGTCTCTCCACTTTTTCCCTTGCACAATCTCAACACAGCAGCCAGAGTAACGCTATTAAAACACAGGTTAGATTGCGTCACTCCTCTGCTCACTTGGAGTGAAAGCCAGCATCTTCACCATGGCCTGTGAGCCCCTACCAGACTCGGTCTTCTTGCCTCTCCAAGCTCCCCTTCTGCTACTCTCCCCATTGCTCTTGCTGCTCCAGCCACATGAACTCCTTACAGGTCCCTGAACAAACCTGGCAGGCTTGCTCCTGCCTCGAGGCCTTTGTGCTTCCTGTTGCTTCTGCCCAGAATGCTCTTCCCCCAGATAGCTGCCTGGCTGTCTCCCTCTCATAGTTCTCCTTCAAATATTTACCCAGTGCCATTTCACTGGGGCCTTCCAAGGTCTTATTGTCTGGAACCCAAGCCAACCTCTTGCATTCAGCACTTCCTAAGTCCCCTGTCTTGCTTTATTTTTCTTTTTAGCACTTCCTTCCATATGCCATTGTATATGTTTTCTGTCTTTTTATTGCTTATTGTCTGTTTCTCTCATTAGGATGTATTGATTGATGGTAATACTAGGTTGAGGGTTTTCTCTTCTTGAAAATCTAATTTTTAAAAATGGCAATGTAGCCCGGCTGGCATGACTTAGTGGTTGAGCATCAACCTATGAACCAGGAGGTCACGGTTCGATTCCCAGTCAGGGCATATGCCCAGATTGGTGGCTCAATTCCCAGTAGGGGGTGTGCAGGAGGCGCCAGTCTGTGATTCTCTCTCATCATTGATGTTTCTACTTCTCTCTCCCTCTCCTTTCCTGTCTGGAAGCAGTAAAAAAATATATATATTTTAAAAAGGCAGTGTATTTATGATTCAGGAACTGAAGTATCCTGTCCCCAAAAGCCTATTCCCTCCCTTTTTGCCTCTTCCAGAGGCAGTCACTATTATTACTTTCTTGTGCATATTTCCAATGTTTTTTATAAAATGCAAGTATATGAGACTACATATCTTATCCCCCCTCCTCCTTACACAAAAGGTAGCTTACTGTATGCTCTGTTCTGTATCTTGCTTTTTTCTCTTAATATATTCTAGAGACCTCTCCTGGGAGGGATTTTGTGGCTACGTGTTGGGATCAGCAGGAAGAATGTCCTGCTTTATTAGTGATGTCTGCCCTATGCTGGGACACTGTGGCTTGATTAGTGATGTCTGCCCTGTGCTGAGAAGCTGTGGCTTGCTACACATTTGCTGCTCTGGTGTGGGGAGGGCACAGCCCTGGGTTCAAATTCTAGCTTCACCACTGACCTTGTCCAAGTTATTTGACCAACTTATTTAACCCTGCAAGACCTTCAGTGTCTTCACTGGTGCAATGTGATTATTAGGAAGATTAGTGATAACCTGACCCATCATGGCTATCCCGTACTATATTTTGTAAAAAGCAGTTTCAGATAATTTAGAGGTGCAGATTAAAAATTACAATGTTAATGAAAATTATAGTGTTAGACATTTCAAATATTTTTACCAATGCTTCTCCATAAGTTATTTTTCCAGAAGTTGTTTTATGGTTAGCTAGCATTCTTCTCCCACTCCCACAAGAGCTAGGCTAGCTGAAGCTCAGAGAGATGTGTAATATCTGGGTGAGACCCAGGATTGTTTCCTTCTAGACCATGTTCTGTTGAAGCCTGGGTCGAGGGTGGGTAGCTTGGCAGTTTGTCATGCCTGCCGGATAACTTCACACATCCCATATCTACAAATTTACTCCTGATTTAGAAACCAGTTTTTCTATTAAGTTAGCCCCCTGAATAAAAAGGTGCTAAAGTCATTTGTCTTAGGAAATTATTCCTTAAGGCTCTGTTCACATATCTTAGACTCAGAGACGTCAAGGTTCTGATCGGAGTCTTTGGAAAGGAAGAACTAATGTTCAAAGCCCCTGATCAACCTAATGTTTCTTTCTCAATTTCTCGTGAGTCTGGGCAGATAAATAGAATAGCTCATGGTTTTATAAACTTCATTTTTTAAAATGGTGTTAATAGGTTGTGGTCTGTATTGGGATTTGGAAGTAATTATAAGCTGTTAATGAGATGTTCTTTCTTGATTGTTCTCTTAAAAATAGACTAGTCTACTTAGTAGACTCTTCTTCCCTGACCTGGAGTCCCCTTGGGAAGGGAGTTACCAGCACTTGCTGTTCTCTGTGACACCTAGCAGAGTGGGTAGGTTGGCTGTAAAAGCCAGTGAATGGTGTGGTGGCTTTCTCTCCAGGTTATCCAGGGAATTGCCACTTTATGAAACCCTGTGGGTTTTATTGTTTGTTGCTGTTGTTTTGAACTTTTTTCCTAAAGTACAACGTGTCCAGAAAAGCCCACATCCTAAGAATACAACTCAGTGAATGATCACAAATGGAACACACCCAGATGGAGAAACAGGACATTACCAGCACCAAGAGTCCTCCTCATTATACGCCTTTCCAGTTACTGCCCCCACTGCCTCCAGCAGGGGGACCACTGCTGTGACTTCTAACATCATAGATTAACTAGAGGCTCAGTGCACGAAATTTGTGCATGGGTAGGGTCCCTCGGCCTGGCCCAGCAATCAAGGCCAATCAGGGTCTTCTGGCTGCTGACCCAGGCCTCCCTTTGTTCCGCGCCGCCCCCTGGTGGTCAGCGCACATCATAGCGAGCGATTGGTCTCCCAGCCAAACTCCTGCAGGGACAGTTTGCATATATGTGTGTGTGTGTGTGTGTGTGTGTGTATTTATATTGTTTGTTTTTGAACTTTATGTAAATGGAGTCATACAATATGTGCTCCTGTTTCTGCTTAACATTCTGTATATCGCTGTAGGCCGTTCATTCTCATGGCTGAACAGTGTAACTGCAATCTGTGTACTCATTCTGGAATTGATGGACATTTGGTTAGTTTCCAGTTTGGGGCTTTTATAAATAGCACTATTGTGAACATTGTGTCCTTTTAAATTTAACCATTCTGGTGGATATGTGGAACCGTGTGTTTTTACAGGCTTTTTCCATATAATTTTCTTCAAAGTAATGGAAAGGTGATATTATCTTCACTTGGGCAGGCACTTTTCTGTGTGGCGCTGCTAACCTGACAGCACATGGGGTATGAGCAGTGTTGGGAATCGATGTATCTTAGCCAACTTTAAAAACAGCACTTAAAGGTGAATTTATCTAACCTTAGTGGGGTCCGTGGCTGTGCTGGAATTAGACATAGTCAATGGATGGGTCCTTAATGTGTTTTCTGGAATATGACTTAGCCTAGCAACTAGTAGGCTCAGTAGAGAAGCTTAACTAGAGGCCCAATGCACAAAATTCATGCAGGAGTAGGCCTTCCTTCCCCTGGCTGCTGGCACCAGCTGGCACCCGGGACCCGGGCTTCCCTCTGGCCCCGGCTTTGTCCGGAAGGACGTCCGGTCTAATCAGCCTATTACCCTTTTATTATTATAGATAGTTACAGATAATGATGGTCACATTCCACACTGTGAGTGTGAACAGCTTATATGGACACAGTGTCTGATTTTGGTAACTGACTTAGTGCCATATTTCATCAATTCCAAGAAAGATATGTGTATCTTTCCCACATTTTAGCATTTCTGAAACCAGGATGTCTTAAATTCAGTGGTGAGTTGCACTAGTAGTACTGGTTTCTGGGTATAGATTTCATAGCCAGCATTGTAAATTACTCACTTTGGTCCCATTGTGCTCATAGAAAGCCAATTTACTTTCTTCTGTAGTATTGCCATATTTCCTCTTCATTCTGTACTTGTTTTGCTAGGAGTGTTAGTTCCCATACTTTTCTCCCTAACTAGAATGTGCCCTCCTTGGGAAAAGTTTGATTCATCCCTGGATACACTTTGAACAAAAGTAGATGCTCAGTAAAAGTTTGTAATTCCCTCCTGTCACGCTCCAGCCACGCCTCACCTGTTCTGGGGTGCTCTCTTAGAATGACTGTTTGGGAACACCATCTGCTCTGAGAGGACCCTCGTGGCTGTGCTCCCAGAGGTGGCTGTTTCTCCACGTATCTCTAGACTCCTGGGTGAGCCCCTTCTCTGGCCCTGCCTTCCATCTCCCCTCCCTGTCTTTCCGATCTCTGGTTCCTGTTCCTGTCACCCCCACTGTATTCAGTCTGGGCCCTATGCAGGGAAACCCATAAGTACGAGGAGTTTGCAATGTTATTCCTACAGAGTATACCAGTTTCCCAGCCTCAAGCAGCCCTTGGCTTTGACATTCCAACAAGCATTTGCTGGTTCCTCGGCTCAGGAATGTGCACATACACATCCTGTGGACGGATAATTGACCTTATGTGTGGCGACATAGAGGCTGGGCCAAGGGCAAATGAAGGAAAGGCGCTTTTGAAAACAAGAGCATTAAGCAAAATTAATTTAAATGGAAATCTGAAACCTAAAATCCAACTACTTTTTAAATGGATAATTTTAAAAATTGGGTTTTCATTACTGGATAATGTTTCTCAAGGCTATTTGTGTGTGCTTAGCTGAAACAGCTGTGTCCTTGCAGAAATGTTTGAGTGCTGCTCCCCTGTCATTCCCCCGCCTCATTCCTCCCCAGGTCAATGGGATTAACAGGCGTAGAGCTCTGTTCTTTAAAAAGACCTGCGACGGTTGGTTCTGTTCCAGAATGGTGGTTTATTGGACAGCACTCCACTCTGTTACTGGGAACACTCACAATTAGTCCAGATGTTTGAAAACGAGCTGCTGGGGCTTCTGTTCATACAGGAATGTGTTTATTATAAAAAGACCAGACGAGAATTTCCAGCCAGCTCCAAGTAACATTTTAAGTTATGTTTCTGTAGTGTCATGTGTGTCTATTGTTCAGTGTAGGATTTATTTCTGTTTATTTTTTGTATAAAACATGATAACAGCTAACACTTATTGGCTGAGTGTTGGGCACTACGCTGAGCTCTTTCTGCTTAGTCTTCACAGCAGTGTTGTGAATACTGTTTTTCTCCCCATTTAATCATCACAGACCTATGAGAGCATCTCATCCCTGCTCCTGTTCTATAGCTAAAGAAACTGAGTCTCAAAAGAAGCAATATACTCAGTCCAGGTCGCACAGCCAGTGAGTGGCGAAGCCAGAATTTCTAACCACTCTTGTTCAGTGGCTGTCCTTGGAAGCGGTGCCAAGCTGTCCTGGCCGGCAGTGGGTGCCGACTTTGGATGCAAACCAGGGTTCCACCGCTTCCTATTGGAGTGACCTTCTGTGCGCTTTGGCGTCTCCATCTGTAAATTGACATGGTGAAGGTACATATCTCGTAGGGTTGTGGAGTGAAAACATGGACATTAAGACAGTGCTTGGCACATAGGAGGTGCTCAGTGAGTCTAGTTATTATTATTGTAACTTAGTAGTTTTCAGTAATTCCGTGACTCAGATAGGAATGACCATTGGGTGTATATTTAACTACATATGCCAGACTGAAAGGTAGCAGGGGGCGAAGATAAGAGGTAGGGATTTGGAATAGTCATGGGGTCAGCCAGCTTCTACCCAGGTCGGTGACGTGTTTAAAGCTCTTTTTAATATCAGTGACTGTGGAAGGTCAGCGCTGAGGAGGACCTCTTGAGATTGTCTGGGACAGCCCCTTCACTCAGCTAATGGGAAGCAGAGGCTCCAAGAGAATGTGCCAGTCCCAAAGCCGGGGAGAAAGTGGCCTTCCTGGAACCCAGGTGTCCCACAGTCCAGTTTCTTCTCCACAACCTGAGTGTGTACAGCCCACCTTTCTGCCTCCAGCCCTCTCTCCTCTCTACCCGACTCCCAGGGCAAGCTCATACGCGTCTTCCATTGGCTGGCTTTGCTAGTGCTAGGAAGTATTGCTGCTCTCTTCCACTGGCTTCCTAAGCCTACTTTAAACTGCTTTGTTTTAGATTTAGAGAATACAGCATTTATTTCTTTTTAAATGAGAGAAGTGTATAAAAAACTTGGTTTCTACAGTACAATAAAACTAAAGTATTGGAGATTTTAGAATATACCTATAGGATACACCTAATTTTGATCCATATTTGTTTACAGTAGGGAGTAAGCTTAAAGATTAATGTTAGTGTCTGTCTGTCTGTCTGTCTGTCTCTCTTTCTCTTAAATACTTCTAATCTTTTCCATATATTTGTGTCTAACTCTCCCCAACAGACGGTGAGGTCTTTGAGGGCAGGATCTGCGGCCTGGCTTGTTGTCGTCCATGTGGGTCGATGTGCACACAGCTGTGCACAGGCAGGCGGGCTTAGTGGGGATGCTTACTGAACGGCTGTAGGACGGCCCACCCTAGACTGGCTTCATATCTCCAGATGCAGGAAACTCATCAGCAGCTGTTGTCTTAGTGTGGACTCTAGACTGGAAGTGTTGAACCCTATAAACTCCATTCCCTAGCCGTGTGATATGATTGATGGAAACAGGAGGCCCACACATAGCAACGATGGAGAGGGGCAACGAGGTGGAGCGGGGGCTTGGAATTGAAGCCGAATTTGGGGAAATGTACATTTCCAGGAACGGTCACTGAGATATCCTTACAACTCCCCCCCCCCCCCCCCATCATTTTTCAGTTAACTGAGCCCGATGGCCGCCCTCTTCTCATGTTCATGGTAAAAAAGTTGCTTTCTCATGAAACCCCTAAAAACATCATTTGGAGGAAGTCTGACTAGGAAACAGACTCCTCGTAGCTTTGTTAAAGACAAGCATGTGGTTACCAAGAGGTCGCCACTTGATTCCTGGTCAGGGCACATGCCCGGGTTGCGGGCTCGATCTCCAGTAGGGGGCGTGCAGGAGACAGGCCCTATGATATTTCTCTCATAGATGTTTCTCTCTCTCTCTCTTTCTCCCTTCCTTTCTCTCAAATAAAAACATTAAAAAAAAGACAGGCATGTGTTTCTATAATTTTTTTGTTTGTTTGTTTATTTGACTGAATGCTGTTCTTAACCAGTTCTGAATGTGTATTCGCCTACAGCCAAGTTACGTCAGCGATGTGGGACCCCCTGGTCGAAGCTCCCTGGACAGCATCGAGATGGCCTATGCCCGGCAGGTGAGCACACCCTCAAGGAAGACCGAGTCAGGAAAAATGTGGGCCCCCTGGGGAGTAAAAGCGAGCAGAGACTTCGTGTGAAAGTCAAGCCCTGAAGGCTCATTCAGAGAACCGGTTAATATTTTACCGTCTAGGCCCCTGGAGAATGCCATCAAATTGGCTAATCGACTGACTCGGATTTGATTTAGGGAAATTGAACTCTGCCTCTACACTGGCCCGGGCATCTCATTTTGCATTTGGCAGCGGCCCATACGCAGTAAAGCAGGGTAACTGCACTGCTTAGCAAGCGGAGTTCTCTATTAACCGAGTCACCTGGGGGCTGACGGTCTCGTCAGAAATCCTTCTTCACCTCGTGTGGAGAAATTTTCTAAATGCTTTTCTGCTTCATAAGCATCGTGTACTCACCACTTTCTAATGATGTCCTTGGCAAGCTCACTGCTGTGGGACCGTGGTCCAGTTGTGCATCATGACCATGTAATCGTCTGGGTGTGGATTGAGGTCACTGCAGGTGTGGGGAGCACAGGGACTCATTGGACTGAAAAGGCCCTCAGGACACTACGTACCTGGAACTGACTTTTTTTTTTTTTTTTAACATATATTTTTGTTGAATTCAGAGAGGAAGGGAGAGGGAGAGAGAGACAGAAACATAAATGATGAGAGAGAATCATCGATTGGCTGCCTCCTGCATGCCCCCTACTGGGGGTCAAGCCTACAACCCAGGCCTGTGCCCTTGACCAGAATTGAACTGAGGATCCTTCAGTCTGCAGGCTGACACTCTATCCACTGAGCCAAACTGGCTAGGGCGGAACTGAGTTTTTGAACAAAGCAGTGTTGGCCATCTGTATGTTTTATTCCAATTTGTCGCTTCCTTGCACAAAGTATCAAAAAGGGGAAATTGTTTCCTGAATCGAGGGTGGCAGACTTCCATCCTCTTACACCCCTTGGTAAGGTGAGTCTCAGTATGCTGTGGCCACTTCTAACCAGGCAGCCGAAGCCAGCCCCCTCCTTCCAAATCCCTCAGCTTTTACTACGAGACCCTCATTTCTTTTCCTCCACTCCAATTTTGAGATCCCTCCCCACATCCTTTAAATTTCACCTTCATTGTTTGGCTGACTTCTTCCATTGCCCCAGCCACCACCAGAGTTCAGGCCTAATAAGTAAGCTTCTGAGGAGAGAAACTGAGTCTTTTGTGTCTGTGAAGACTGGGGTTCATAGAGCTAACATTCCCAGCACCAAGGACACCACAGTGTCGTGTAGCTGTTTAGTGCCTGTGCCTTCCAGTGGGGAGTGAATCTTTACATCCCAGATTGAACATAGTACCTTGCAAAACGGGGAGGGCCCCATGCTCATTGAGCGAATAAACACCACCTTACAGTTTAAAACCCATTTTAAATCTTTGTAATGCCCCCAGAGGCTACGTGGTAGCACCCCCCATTTATAGTAGAGGGAAGTAGGGTTCAGTGGGTTCCTGGTTTGTCTAACATCACTACCTTGTTCAGTTCCTGGTAGAGCAAGGACTTCAGATGTAAAGACTAGAACTTGCTAGTTTTTACAATAATTATTTTAGTTCTTTTAAAATACAATTCAAAGTAATAGTGTTTTTTTCATACCTTAAACATCACATAATTCCTTTTCCTTGGGAACATTTGCTAAGGCGAAAGGGCACTCCAGAGTGTAACAGCTGCTGTTCTGACCCGGGGAGGACTGCGGCCACACCCTCCCCACTCAGTCCCTGAGCCCTGAGCCTGGCCCATTCCATCCTTTTGCTGAAAGATTACTAAACTTTGCATCAGGTTCTTAGGGAGCAGCTGCGGGAGTCCTTCCGTTGTCCATCTCTCCCTGTGGTCCTTGCTCCCTGGGACTGAGGGTCTGCTGGGCAGAGAGGCACAGAATGGCCTGGGGTACTCCCCCCAGGCCCACCCTGCTCCCGGTTCTCAGGTGTCAGGAAGGGTCGGGCAGTTAGCTCTTGTGTGCGTGCGGATGCTATTGCTCAGCCACACTCCTGGGAAGCGGGCTGTGTCCTGCCCACTGGGCAGGACGGACAGGAAGAAGGACAGGCTGGCCAGAGCTTTGCCGACTGTGGGGCAGGAGCTGGCTTTAGCACTGCTTCAGAGGTTTTAAAAAGAAGAGATGAAACTAGAAATGTACCTTTGCTTTTCGTTATTTCAGATTTATATCTATAACGAGAAGATCGTAAACGGGCACCTGCAGCCTAACCTCGTGGACCTCTGCGCTTCCGTCGCAGAGCTGGACGATAAGGTAGGGCCCAGAGCCGGCCCGAGCAGGAACCTGGGGGCCGGTGTTCAGAGGGGATTAGCAGCTTGCTGACTTGGCAGAAATGGGCTGAAGAAACACCCTGTTCCATGGGATAAAATGTTAACTGTTCCTCAGAGTTGTATTGTAAATAATTTAAAAATATATATACATTTCAGCGATGTCAGAGAGAAAAGGAGAGGGAGAAAGAGATAGAAATATCAATGATGAGAGAGAATCATGGATCGGATGCCTCCTGCACGCCCCCTACTGGTGATCGAGCCCGCAACCCAGGCATGTGCCCTTGACCGGAATCGAACCTGGGACCCTTCAGCCTGCAGGCTGACGCTCTATCCACTGAGCCAAACCGGCTAGGTCTTGGGTTGGTTTTTTGATGATGGTGCTGTCCATGTATTTTTAATGCATCTTCAGAAGGTTCAGCAGGATCCGTTCTTGGACACGAGTTCTTGAGCTGTGTTTGCTTTGAAGCCCTGCTGGGCTTTAACTCCGCCCTCACTGGTTTCCCTCCTTAGGGAGACCAATGGGAGCTGAGTTGTGTAGGTGATATATGTGGTTTTCACACCCGTGAGCCCCGTGAACGTGATTCTGGTGGGGCCTTTATAAACGTTCTTCATATCTTCATGTGCTGCTGGTTCCCTTGCTCTCTGACCCCCTCTTCATTCCCATCCCTCAGTTCCTATCCCTGGCCGATTTTATCCCCCAGGGGAAATACATTACATGGATGGTTGGATTGGTAGGAGGCCAGGGGGAAGGGGAAAAGAGGAAGGATATAGTGGAAGTACACAGATTTTTTTCCTCCAAAAATGCATCCAACTTTGCTTTTTTTTAAAATAGTAAAATATAAGGCACCTCAAACAGATCTAAGGAAGAAAGGACGCGATTCACCTACCATGTCACCAGCTAGGAAGAGTCGCATTTGGGTGGATTTTCTACAGTTTCAATTTTGGAGAGGACAATGAAAACGGGATTTTCTTTTTTCCTTTGGAAAAGTGTAAACCTGCTTTTCTTCACTCATTCAAGGATTCCTCACTTTAGAATAGTGCAGAGGTTCAGGAAACACGTTTTCCAGGAGGGATGTACAGCCAGGCGGGTTCTGGGAGAGGGAGTCCCAGCTGTGTGGTGGGAATAAGGGCGAGAAAGCCCGCTCTTGTCCCCCTGCTCCTGTCGCGGGAGGCGCCTTCTGAAGGGACTGAGTGGGAAGGAAGAGGGGAGGCTGTGACATTCCCAAAATGGGGTAAGAGCAGTGGCCCTGGGGAGTCTCTGGAGGACAAAACATATTATTTAGGTTAAGCTTTAATTTGACGCCTTAAAATACTGAAATGACCTTGTAAGGACTGAAATGCAGCTACTTGAGTTCAAACTCCTAGCGCGCTGGACGATTGTAAATGTATTCACTCTCTCCTAAGGGATAACCCACTGAGATTCAGTGTTCTTGTTAGTTCTGTGTGGTCTTAAGGATGTGGGGGGTTCTGTGAGGCCTGGGATAGTCATTGATCTGAGGCCAGCTCGGGGCAGGCTGCTCGTTGGAAGGTGGAAGCCTGGCAGGTGGCGGGGCAGAGGTGCATCTTCTGTGCTGGGCGTAGCCTGGGGCCTCAGGCAGGAGACGTCAGCCTCTCCCCCTCCACGTCCTGCCTGCCTGTGGTGAGCAGGTCAATGCGAGGAAGAGCCAGGCAGTTCTCTAGCCCCACAGCATCGTCACGTGCCGTCTTATTTATGTGCAGAACATCTCTGACCTGTGGACCATGGTAAAGCATATGACAGACGTGCTGTTGGCACCGGCAACGGATGCCCTAAAGAGCCGCAGCAGCGTGGAAGTGCGCATGGAGTTGGTCAGGCAGGCCCTGGGGTACCTGGAGCAGAGGTAAGGCGGCAGCAGCACCTTGGGGCGGGCTCTCAAGTGCCCGAACGCCACTCACTTCTGTGTCAAGTAGTCCTCAAGCTAAGCGCTCTGTAGCTGGCACAGTTTAAATAAGTTGAACAGGTCCGAGGGGAATAATCCTGTTTTCAGAAGCGTTTCTCTATCAGGACTAGTTCTGCAACGATGTAAAATCGTGGTAGGTGGGGGCCCTGTTACACTTCTCTTTTTCTCTTTCTCCTCTCTCTGCCCCTCAGTATGGAGGCAACATGATTATTAGGCCAAAGTGCCTTAGGTCGGGATCCTGTTCCCTCATGCGGCTCAGCAGTGACTCCTTAGGCTTTTTTGTTTTTGCTCAGCATTTTAATTTTCATACCCGGCAGTCTTGCCACCTTTAAACCTTAGGAAGGCCCCTTGATCCTTTATTTTCCTTCTGGTTCTAGTCGGTTGATCCAGTCCTTCCCAGGCCTGTGATTTGTGCCTGGGTTTCTTTGCCACCCCCTCACTAATTGGACGTGGTCACTGAGGGGGCTGTGGCTGTGCCCTGGTGCCCTAACTATTGTCCCCTTCGTTGGCAGGGCTGGTGCCATTCATCCTCCCTGTGGACACTCCTCACAGCTCTGAATTGGCCAGCAGGGGTCGTCATGAGTGTGCGACAGACCCTGTTTGTTTCAGAGACAGGGTGCTGGGCTCTGCTGGCTCGAGAAGAAAAGCCAAGCTGAATACACTGCTCAGTTCAGCTCCTGGCCACAGGGCCTGTGCAGCTGCCTGTGGCCTGGCAGTGTGGTCCCCTTAATCAACAGAATAACACTTCATTAGGAACTCATAAGGCTTCCTGGGTGTAACTGAGGTAATTCAGACTTGGTCAGCAGAGAATAGGTTTTTATACCAAGTCCTGTGTTATACAGTAGCTACACGAAATGAACACCATGAGACACATTGAACTCGCTGGCCTCCATTCACACTGGTGCTTCCCTTCACCAGTGGTACCAGGCTGTGTTCTTTGGTTTTATATCTGGTAAGCAATCCTCCCTGCCCCTTTATTTTATTATTGTTGTTATTATTATTATTATTTTCATTTATTTTTTTAGAATTATCTTGTCCCAGTAATTCCTTTAGCAGCGGTTGGAGCTATTTGGGAGTTTCCTGTCCACATTATTGTAACTATGTTCTTTTCCACTCGGGCGGCATTGTTCCTGCTGGCATTCATTTTAAGGATTCACTGTCACCTGTTGATAAAAAGAATATTTTAGAACAATTATACTCGCTTTTAAAGTATTTTTGCTGGTGCTATTCTTTTAAATTTTTGTAGGTTGAAATTTTTCCAAAGAAAAAGTTTAAAAAGAACTCACTTGAACATTAGGCTGTGAGCGGCAGCAATTATTATTCTGCACATTAGCCCTAATGCATTTGAAGTCCACAGTTATGTTCCTCCAGGGATTCTGTTGAGTATCTGCAGTGATGAGAAATCGTTACAACGATCCGCTGCCCACTGCATAGGTAATGCGGTTCGCTTCATTAAATATGCACCATTTCCTCTTCTGTGTCAGGCTGGACGTCCAGGCCCCGCCCTGCAGCGTCCACAGTCTATCTAATGCCATGGATATGGACACAGATGTGTGTAATATGGGTTTTCAACCTCCTTAGTTTTTTCTTTTAATTTTTTCCAGTTATAAGAATTATACCCTCGTGACTGTCTTTGGAAATTTGCATCAGGCCCAGCTGGGCGGCGTGCCTGGGACTTACCAGTTGGTCCGAAGTTTCCTGAACATTAAACTGCCAGCTCCTTTGCCTGGACTTCAGGTATTGGCAATTTTCTCTGTATGATCATTTATACCTCCAGAGTTTTCCGTTAAAATGAGGTTATGTGTAGAAAAGAGACCAGAAGGGAGAGGAGAGAAGCTAGGAGGCCTTGGGAGGCTAGTAGTGGAGTCTGGCTGATGATGGCACTTGCTCAGCTCAGTATGTGTGTGTGTGGGAGGGGGGCGTAGGATGTCCTGGGGCCCGCATGTGTTTTGAAAGTAGAGCCAGTAGGACTTGAAGAACTTGGAACTGGGTGTGGGAGGCAGAGTCAGGGATGACTTCTGAGATTGTTGGCTCTGACGGCCAGAAGAATGGAGTTCGATATGGTTCTTAGGATGTGGCCTCTGCTCAGCTCACAATCCCGTTGGGGAATTATCATTTATCCTGCTGTGTGAAAGTGCTACTGAGTGTTGGGATACACAGGAGGCTGGCTTCATAGAGGTGAGGCTTACACTTGTGCTTGATAAACAGGGGCTCACCAGCCTGGGGCGTGGAAAAGAATATTCCACAAGGAGGGAACAGCATGAACAGATGCATGGAGTCAGGAAAGAGTATCTGTGCTAGGGCGTGGCAAGCTTGCAGTCGGCTAGTGAAGGCCTTGAGTGCCAGACTCAGCATTTCAGATGTAAACAGCTCAAAGGGGTTAAGGTGGGAAAGTGATATGATAAGATCTGGGTTTTAGAAAGAGCCCTGCAGGGGTAGATAGAGATCTGCGGTTCACCTCTCTGAATGATGGTCTCTTACTGGTCAAGGAACGTCTTTAGCCCTCTTTGTGGGGATTGCAGGAGTGCACGTCTAAGTTGTCACAGAACATGGTGCCTGATTTCTGCAGGCTACTGGGGTTCCGTGGAGAAACCACTGGCTGGCTCTGAATCGGGTGGCGCACACAGTGACTTAGAGGAAAAGCTGCAGAGCCAGACTGCCAGTTGTCAGCTCACCTTGAACAAACACTTCACGTTGCCACACCTCATTTTCTTTGTTTGTAAAGCAGGGAGGAGGCGGCGGCCATGAATGGTGCCTGCCGAATGGGGTGGTCAGTAGTAAGGGACCCAGTACAGGAGAGCACTTAGCTGAGGGTCAGCCTGTCAGGAAGCTGTCGGTAAGCTTTTGTCTGTGTGTTTATCTGAGCCCCTTTCCTCTTGTAGGACGGAGAGGTGGAAGGCCACCCTGTGTGGGCGTTAATTTATTACTGCATGCGCTGCGGGGACCTGCTCGCCGCCTCACAGGTGGTGAACCTAGCCCAGCACCAGCTGGGAGAGTTTAAAACCTGGTTCCAGGAATACATGAACAGCAAAGACAGAAGGTACAGTGACGGGATGGCGCGTCCAGAAGCAGCGCTCTCTTTTCCCTCTGCATGGCTCACAATAAGTTTCTACGCAGGAAAAATAAAGTGTAGAGAGCGAGTAGGAGTCTCTGGAGAGTAACAGTTGAAAACCTTAGAACGTGGGTCCTCAAACTTTTTAAATGGGGGGCCAGTTCACTGTCCCTCAGACTGTTGGAGGGCCGGACTATAGTTTAAAAAAAAACTAGTCGGCTGCTAAGCAACAGGCAGCGGCGGCAAAAACACCCGGCAGGCCGCATGTGGCCCGCGGGCCGCAGTTTGAGGACCCCTGCCTTAGAAGAAGAGCCAGCCCCATTCCGGTACTCATTTCTAGAAGGTCACAATTTTCTGTGCCAGTGCGGGAGAGGCTGTGGTGGGAGCGTGATTTGACTTATTCTGCAAATCCCAGGCACAGCAGGGTGCTTGCAGAATGATTAACTGATTAGCACTTAGTGCTTTTCTGGTTAGCTCAGTTGTCATGCACTCCATAGCTCAAAGGCTAGAATTAGAAGTTAGTTTAAATATACGGACATTATGTAGAAGAATTTGTTTGGCAATGTTAATAATGCCATGTCCAGAGATTGTTTTAAGCCATAAATCCCTGTCTTGTTTGTATCAGAGAGTAAAGCAGGGTTAATGTCCTTGAGTGTCCCCCCCCCCCCCCAAATCCCTGTCTTGTTTGTATCAGAGAGTAAAGTAGGGTTCTTGAGTCCGTCCTTCGTCTCCCCCCCCCCCCCAGAGGTAGACCGAGGCAAGGATTTGCATGCAGGTGTTTATCTGGGAGGTGATCCCACCTGGATAAGGGACTCCCACTTGTCCATCACTGCTGGAGGGCCCTGGGGAGCAGGGAGGAGTATTAACTCCCCGAGTTTCTGCCCTGCCCTGAAGCCTCTAGTGGAGGAAGCTGGCAGGCGGTCACCAGTCAGATTACAGTGATGGGAGCCGGGGGTGGCAGGACAGTGTCTGTGACCCGCGGTGAAGGAAGGCTTTCTAACTGTCACGCCATTGGGACCGGGCGCTTTCAGATGCCCTTGAGGATCTTCGTGACGCTGTTTCTGTCTGTTCCCTTGTGTCTGTAGATTGTCCCCGCCGACAGAAAACAAGCTCCGCCTGCACTACCGCCGGGCCCTCAGGAACAACACGGACCCCTACAAGCGGGCCGTGTACTGTGTCCTCGGCAGATGTGACGTCACCGACAACCAGAGCGAAGTGGCCGACAAAACGGAGGACTACCTGTGGCTAAAGGCAGGTGCTGCTTTTCTTGCCCAAGTGGGGCTTTAGCCCCTTCCCTCTGCTCGAGTTCTACCCACAGATTTTACCTGCTTAATGTATGACGCCAATAAGGCGACCAGGCTAGTGGACTTCCTGTCTCCACTTTTATTCCCAACCAGTAACCACGCCACTACCACAGCACCTGAGCAGTTATAGCTGCAGCTGCACGCCTGGCTCAGGACATACTCCGTACCAATACACCTGTTTCTCTTGGGGGTTTAGTTGAACCAAGTGTGTTTCGATGATGACGGCACCAGCTCCCCACAAGACAGGCTCACTCTCTCACAGTTCCAGAAACAGCTGTTGGAAGACTATGGTAAGATACCCTGAACCTAACCTTCCCACGTTCACCCAAGGTCACTAGTTACCTTTCTTCTGGAAAATCCTTCACCTCTGAACTCGCTCCTCCAGACCCTGTGGATCTTCAAAACACAGCATAGCACAATGATTTCAAATCGCAGTAGAGGCCGTGTGGCCTTCAGCAGGGTTGTGACTTATGGTCTATATCAGCCGTGGGCAAACTACGGCCCGCGGGCCGGATCCGGCCCGTTTGGCTGTTCTATCTGGCCCGCGGAGCCGAAAGAGCGGAGGGTTCTCTTGCTCTCCCCTCCGCTCCTTCACCAGCAGCAGTGTTAACATGGCAACGTCGGGAAACACGGCCGCGGCTCCTTCTTCTGAGTCCAGTTTAAGAACCCATTGTGGCCCTTGAGTCAAAAGTTTGCCCACCCCTGGTCTATACAGTAGCTGTTTTCCTAGAATT
Source organism: Myotis daubentonii (assembly GCF_963259705.1). NCBI lineage: Eukaryota > Metazoa > Chordata > Mammalia > Chiroptera > Vespertilionidae > Myotis > Myotis daubentonii. The sequence goes on along the minus strand of NC_081854.1, from coordinate 53,064,083 downwards.
GCTCGGATCGACATTTGCTCAGGGAGAGGCGTAGAGAGGACTTGCCTATTGCTTTCTCATAGATCTCCCAGTGGCTGTATCAGCACAAATGTGGGAGAAATAGTCCCATCCCCCCCATCCCCCCCCCGCCGCCCCCCCCCACACACGTTGTTTAAGAATCTTGGAAGAAAAGGTTCCGGCTAGTGGTCAGTGGTTGTAGAATTCAGTCACTGCGGATCTGAGTGACCTGAAGCCCCTCTGCAGTCTTCACCCTCTCCTTGTTCAGGGACTTCGTCAGGATAAGGGGATCAGCAGCCCTTTTGTATTTCGTTTTAAGGCCCTGACTCTGTTTCTCTCCCACCTCCTGCAGCAGCTTGGGTTTCACAGCACGATCCCTAAGGTCTAGAGAAGGCCATGGAACCAGGTGGGGTTCCCGTGGCAGTGCTCTGTGTCCAGGGCCCCTCCACCCACCAGAGGTCCTTTAAGCGCACAGGCTTCTGCGTGGGGTGGCTGTGGAGGCTGACTCCCTCTGAGTGGGCTGTGTCTCCCCCCACAGGCGAGTCCCACTTCACAGTGAACCAGCAGCCCTTCCTCTACTTCCAAGTGCTGTTCCTGACCGCGCAGTTCGAGGCGGCCATCGCCTTCCTCTTCCGCATGGAGCGGCTGCGCTGCCATGCCGTCCACGTGGCCCTCGTGCTCTTTGAGCTGAAACTGCTTTTAAAGTCCTCGGGACAGAGCGCGCAGCTCCGTGAGTGTTTGTTGGCCGTCGCATAACCACGTCCCTTCCCCCATTGGGTGGCAGTGGACTCATCCCTGCAGCCAGCGAGGATTGGGCAGATGGTACCAACCGTGACGACGGTGCCGTGCACAGTGCTGGGTTAGTGGCCGGTCCGGCAGGTTGCCCGGAGGAATGGCTGGAGAAGCAGGTCCTAGAGTCATGCGTCTGGGTCCCCTTATCTCCACTCTGTGCTGGGGAAGAAGTTGAGGACGGGGTGGTGACAGGGTTGGCCAGAGCTGGCGACGTTGGCTGGGCTGAGGACTAGGTGCTGCTGGGTCCTTGGACTCAGTCGCCACACTTCAGAGGGGCAGCGTGGTTGTGACCAGTCCTGTCCCCCTGGTGCAGTCAGCCACGAGCCTGGCGACCCCCCTTGCATGCGGCGGCTGAACTTCGTGCGGCTCCTCATGCTCTACACCCGGAAGTTTGAGTCCACGGACCCGAGGGAGGCCCTCCAGTACTTTTACTTCCTCAGGTAAAACTTGCTCTTGACCCTTCACTTCAGCTGGTTGTGACCTCAAGTCCACACTAGAAAGCACGTTGCCTCTGCCCCCGTACAGGGACGAGAAAGACAGTCAAGGAGAAAACATGTTCCTACGCTGTGTGAGCGAGCTTGTGATAGAAAGCCGAGAGGTACGTGGTTCCTTCCCGCTCCCTCCGTGGCTGTCAGTAGACACGTTCTCACGCTAGCTGGGTACCCTCAGCATGGTTCCGATGGAGAAGACCCAGGGGTTTTAATTTTCTTTGGTTTCTGACAATGAAAATGTTGATTCAGTCCCACTGTTTCCTAGTTAATGTAAGCCTTCTCCCACCTCCCCTCTTTCCTTCCCCGCATGTCCCCAAAGAATTATGGAATTATGGGTATATCTTGTCCAGTAAATTGGGTAAACTTTTTTGTCTCTGCAGTTCGACATGATCCTTGGGAAACTGGAGAATGATGGGAGCAGAAAGGTGGGTTAGACACACCCCTAGAGATGTGCTAGTTTGCAGTTGGAGATTTATAATTGTCCAAAGATTACAGTTAGACTTTAGGACTCAAGATACTGAATAAAGGTGTAGATATGAGTGTAGCTGCTTAGTTTAAAACACAAAGAATGTCTGTTATAGGCCCCAAATGATGACCTTGATTTTACACACATTTCTGTTTTTCCTAAAAATATGTAAATTGTTGACCAAGTAGCTTTTTATTAGTTGAATGTACTCATCTGTTCACGCCTGCCACTTTGGGAGCTGAGAAGGCTACATTACTGTTACTTTTGACTTAGAAAATATGCAATAAAAAGATTGATTACTGCACCTGCTCTCCCCAGATGGAAAAGTTAGAAAACGCTTGCCCTCTCTCAGAAGGTACTTCTGAGGGCTCAGCACCCCACTGACCCCGAGATGCAGCTGCTCCCGTGAGCCTCAGCGGTTCCCTGAGACCCGCCGTGCCCATTGGGCGGCTCAGGAGCCGGGACAGAGGCCCTGGCATTGGAGACCGGTCTTGACCCCACTCGAGCACACTCCCTGTGGCCTCTCCTGGGGACTCACTTTTCTCACCTGTAAAATGGTGAGTAGGACTCAGAGATCTGAAGATGAGCCCGCACTGCTCACACCGTCCAGCCAGAAGGGAGGCCAGTGGCAGGCTGATGGCGATGGCCGTGCTGCCTGAGCAGGACAGTTGCCGGGCACTGTGCTGTGTGTGTCACAGGGATTTTTAAAAAATCTAATTGCCACAATAACTTAGCAAGCTGGGCGTTGTTACCTATCTTTTCCAAGGGAGGTTAATTATTTTCCTCAAGATCACACAGGCAGTAAGAAGGGGAGCTGGAATTGGAACCCCAGAGCTCCTGCTCTTCCCTGATCGGTGCTGCCTCTAGGGTGGCAGGTGCAGGTCCGCTGACTTGGTCCAGTGCTGATGGAGCATCAGAACGGCCAGTCGGACATCACCAGACCCGCCCTGGCTTTCTGTGGTTCCTAAGGCCTCTCATGCTCTCCTGACCCTCTGGTTGCCGTTGAGTGGTGATGGTGATTAAAAAAAAAATTCTGATACCCCTTGCGTGTATATTTTGAGCACAGCGGTCCTTTTGCCATCTGTCCTAAAAGGAAATCTAAAACTCGGATATTTTTCCTGAGTTTCCTGATTCCCCTCCCATGGTGCCTACTCGTCAGCAAAGTTGAAATCATTGGTGATATTACCCACGCTCTGGGTCATTTTGGAAGATTAGAACAGTCTTACTGCTGACTTCAGGCGCAGCTTCCTTGGTCCCTTTCATATGTTTAACAAGCCCTTATGTTTCCACGAAAGCCAGAGCCCAACCGATGAAATATATGTATTGCCCAGGGCAAGCATTTTCAGTTAAAGTGGTTTTCAGACCCCCGTTGCTTCTCTGCCTTTAAAATAACAGCTCCGTGCACCCATCTCTCTCTCCCTCCCCGCCCATCATCTGTCTTGACAGCCTGGAGTCATAGATAAGTTTACTAATGACACAAAGCCTATTATCAACAAAGTTGCTTCCGTGGCCGAAAATAAAGGACTGTTTGAGGAAGCTGCAAAGCTTTACGACCTTGCCAAGGTACAGTGCGCCCTCCCCCCTCCTGCACTTAGTGGATCTGTCACCGGGGGCGTTAAGTGCACAGACATTGGGGGATGCGGGGGTCCTGCTCACCCCCTGCCGAGGCACGCTCCCTGGTGCTTGAGCGTCAGTGGTCCCGTCAGGGTGAGACTCCGCTCTACAGAATTATTTCTGCCCGTGATGTATTTCTGGCCAAGACGGAGTGGCGTATTGTAAGGATGTCCTGCAGGCATTGAGCTGTGGTCTCACTTGGCAGCCGAGTAAGCGTCACATTTTGATGGCGAAGCTGCTGGTGAAAATGCCTTGGTGCCTACCCGCTGGGCCGCGCAGACACACGGTGATTAGAGCGCGGCAGGGAGCAGGATGGCAGCTGAGGTGTTCCGAGAGCAGGAATAAGGGTTTCCACTTAGAACATACAATGGCTGCTGGTGATCATGTAGCCTAGAAAAGATGATGATATCTCCTTTCATCAACAGAAGAGTGGACAAAAAGAGGGTTACACTTCTCTCTCTTTTTTTTTTTTAATTTAAAGATGTTTTGATTGAGGTCTAATTAAGACGTAGACCAATGCGGATGTTAAGTGCGCAGCTTGAAGATGGTTCTGTAGGTGTAACCACCCCCAGGTCAAGATTCAGAGCATGTCCACCCACCACCCCAGAACGTCCCCTGTTTTGTGTAGTTTCTTAGTGCCTTCTGTTGATTATTTGATTCCTTCCTTAACTTAAAACATCGAGCAGAATGCTGATAAGGTGCTGGAGCTGATGAACAAACTGCTGAGCCCCGTTGTGCCCCAGATCAGCGCCCCGCAGTCCAACAAGGAGAGGCTGAAGAACATGGCCCTCTCCATCGCAGAACGGTAAGGCCAACGCCGGTGCCAGGGCCAGGGCCAGGGCCAGGGCCCACCAAATCTGCTAATAACGGCAGTTCCACAGCAGCCCCGACTCACATTCCAACAGCACCTCAGGCTTCTGTTCCCCACACCATCACCAGCACTTGGTACTGGCAGACTTAACATTTTTCCCAAAGAGAAGGGCATGAAAGGGTATCTCAGCATTTTAATCCCGCACGTTAGGTTTAATTCTAGGCATTACGTTCACTCTCCCATTATCAGCCATCTCAAAGGCATTTGGGAGCAAAACTAGTGATGGCCAGACGGGGCAGTTCTTAGAGGGGAGTGGCCAGGGTTTCAGAAGCCACCTTCCCCCCGGGCGTTAACAGAGTCGTCAGACTGAGGAGTGTAACTCCCAGGCCGAGCAGTCATCGCTGTGCCTCCGCAGATGCTCCCGACAAAGGGCCCGAGAGAACACGGAGCTGGCGGTGCTTTCCTGGGGCAGCGCAGGAGGGCGTTCTGTGGCCAGTGAGAAATCTCCACTTAGCACACCGTCCCTAGGGATGGCCGCTGGGCTTTTGGCCCATCAGGACCCCCCATCCTTCCTGGGTATGTGGGTGCAGAGATGGTGGCTGAAGCTAGAGACCACTGCTTCGTGCAAAGTATTTGTCGGAGGATTCATATCAAATCCACCATCAAAAGCTCGGCCATTTCAAAAAGAAACGCCATGTTCCACACAGAGAGTTCAAGAGGTTCTGACGGTTCTCAGATGCTGTCCTAAAGCTCCAGATTGCACGGGAATTCATGATAGGCCCCTGACCCCTTCCCTCGCTCTCTCTTTCAGGTACAGGGCTCAGGGGGTCAGTGCAAATAAGTTTGTGGACTCCACATTCTATCTCCTGTTGGATTTGATTACCTTTTTCGATGAATATCACAGCGGCCACATTGACAGAGCCTTTGACGTGAGTGTCGGGAGGGGTGTTTGAAGTGCAGGTTAATATACGCCCTTGAAAAATTGAGAACACTTCGTGGGAGTCACTGAAAACTAAAGCAATGTCACCAGTATGCCTGCTACGGGAAGAACAATGTGAAACCGGGAATTTCAAGGGGATTTCTGTGTTGCTTTTGCTTCCTTTTTCTTTTTTCTATTCTTTACCCCTTTAGCCTGAAAACAGAGCTTTAAAATGGCCTCAGGAAATGAGGATAGGAATGAAGTTAGTCAGCAAGTTGGAATCAAAGCCTGTGGGTGGGGGGTGGCGTGTTCTCAGAAGCCCTTGGTGGACGTGCTGGATGCTGTTTCAGAAGCTGGCACGACGGTGATGCGTGTGTCATATGGGCTGGTGGGTTTTTGTTTTAAACAGATCATTGATCGCTTGAAGCTGGTGCCCCTGAATCAGGACAGCGTGGAAGAGAGAGTGGCCGCCTTCAGGAACTTCAGTGACGAGGTGAGGCCTCTTGCTGAGCCCTGCCTTCTGCTCCTACTCCCGCGAGAGCTGTCATTTCGGTGTAGCTAGTGACTAAGTCTGAGTACGTCACCGCCCAGATTGAGTTTTCTGAGAGTTCAGCTTCCCACATCCTGGGCTGGTTTTTCTGTGAGTACTTGTCTCCATCAGATTAATTTCTGACTCAGAAAATATAGTCACTTCAGTGATCAGACAAGTTCTTGGGAGAAACAGGTCTCTGGTTGACCCTGTGAGGTCTGGAGTAGTTCTCTGTTATCCACTTGTTCTAGAAGGTGTGTTGGTGCTTCTCTGGGATCTTCTCTAAGTAGCTCCATTGGGTGCATAACACATGCATCACGACCCACTTCCTCCCGTCCCCTCTCGGTCCTGTTTTGTCTCGAGAAGCAGGTGCAGCGGCCATGGACCAGCTGTTAGCCTTGGAGCCCCAGCGCCACTGTCTCTGCAGCATTGCTAGCACAGTGCCCCATCTAGCCCCAGGGCACTCAGCTCTCTGAGCACTGGAATTGCTAGGAGAGCTTTACAAACCTGCACGCCCGGGCCCTGCGCCCAGAAACTCCAGTTCCCCTGGTCTGGGCTGCGGCCCAGAACTCCCCTCATTCCATGTGCAGCCGGGCTAGAGTCTTCTCTAGAGCCGCCTGTCCCGGGGCGTCACTAACAGTTTCCATTTAGAACTGGTCCTCAGCAACAAATCCTCTTACAAAATAGCTGCTGTTGGAGAGGAAGGAGGGCCGGCCTCTGCACATGTGGTGGGGCGGTTGCCTGCTGTGGTCCCCACAGCTCAGGTCTCGCCACTCACAGCCTTCCCTTCATTTCTGCTGTCATCCCCGCTCCCCCCCCCCCCCCCCCCGGCTACTTGGTCTTTGTTGTTTCTTGCCTTCTCTGGATGCATCGTTCATTGCGGCATGGGTGACGTGGTGCGCCAGCGCCTGCCTCTCTAGATGCTCCCAAGGGCTAGGGCTGAGGGTCCGAGGAGATGGTCAGATGGGTCTGAGACAGGAATGTCCCAACTCTGACATTCAAATCCACACCTTCCTTGGTGATCACGCTGCCGGCCAATCCACGCTCACACGCTGGTCAGACGTGCTCAGCCTGCATTGGCTCACTGCCCGCCCAGGAGCCGTGGCATAAAGGAGGGAGCAGGAGGGACCCACCTGAGCGGCGCCACCTGGGCTTCGCTCTCACACTTGACATTTCAGTGCCGTGGGCTACCTTTTTAGTGACTAGCTCTCCACCTGGCAGCTGTGGGCATGCGTGTGCCCAGGCCTGCCCGGAGGCCCCGCTCCCGTTGCTGGCCCCGGCTGGGTTCCTCTCCTGACTTCCTGTGTTTCTCTGCAGATCAGGCACAACCTCTCAGAAGTGCTTCTCGCCACCATGAACATCCTGTTCACACAGTTTAAGCGGCTCAAGGGGACGAGTCCCTCCTCGGCTTCCCGGCCCCAGCGAGTCATCGAGGACCACGACTCTGTAAGATCCCCGCGTGGGCCAGAGCCGTGGCGGGGAACCGCCTTTCTGGTTTGCCGCCCATCGCGCCGCGTGAGCCCATGCGCATGAGCCCAGGCTGCCCTTCCCCGTTCCGCCCGGCAGCCGGGAAACCTGGGTGAACCCGGGTCAGGAGGCTCCAGGAAGAAATCACACCCCAATGGGATTGCTGTTCTTCTCCAGCTAAAAACAGACAGACAGACAAAACAGTTGTGCCCAGTTTGCAAATATCACCTTTTTAAAAATCCAAAATAGAATGCTAATTTGTAGTGATTCCGTAAGAACTTCCTGAGCTCATTTTAAAATATCAGGTTACTTTGTGAGTCTCAGCTCAGCACTTTCATCAAAACCATCCTCACTTTTGGTCAGCACATTACCTTGATGCAAGCGCTTGCTTCTGCTCTCATCTGAGCCTCACAGTGACCCAAAGATGGGGGCAGGCACTGTCATCCCCAGTTTACAGCAGGGGGAACTGAGGCCTGGAGTCGGGAAGCCACTTGCTTTTGTGGGCCCCTCCGGGTAGGGAAGGAGCCGTCGGTCTGACACCCGAGCCAGTGCCTTTTAGCTGCTGTGGGGCCTCAGCGTTCTGCGGGTCAGGCAGAGCCCAGGCCGATGGAATCCTAGGACTCAGGCTGCCTGTGATGTCCAGTTGACTTGACAAAAGGGCAGAGGCATTTGACCCAATTACACCATCAAAACTGTTAGTGTTTGAACATTACCTTTCCCTTACCTTCTCCACCTAATGTTTGCTGAGACTCAGTAAGGCGTACAACAGCCACACCTGATTTTGACAGTCAAGAAACTAGACCAGTGATGGCGAACCTTTTGAGCTCGGCGTGTCAGCATTTTGAAAAACCCTAACTAAACTCGGGTGCCGTGTCACATATAGAAATATTTTGATATTTGCAACCATAGTAAAACAAAGACTTATATTTTTGATATTTATTGTATATATTTAAATGCCATTTAACAAAGAAAAATCAACCAAAAAAATGAGTTCGCGTGTCACCTCTGACACGCATGTCATAGGTTTGCCATCACTGAACTAGAGCTTTGGAAATCCTATCTCCTGCCTCCGAGGGTGTCTGTGGGCTCTGTCGCTTACAGACCTGCCCCGTGAGCTCTGGTGGGCGTTTCACCTTTGGCCACGCAGGGAGCAGTGCTGGGGAAGGGCGCACTCACTTGTAGGCCATCCATGGGTGCACCAAGGCAGCTGCTGGCCGCCGACTGCTCTTGGCTGCGAGAGCTACACAGCCTCAGAAGTGATGTGAGGAGGCGTGCCAGTGCGACTCACTGAGCGTGGGCCTGGGCAGCCGTCTGTGTGTGTGACGAACAACCCAGTGCAGGCTGCTGTGAGTCCAGGGCGGAGGCGGACATTCCTGGTGCGCTGGGTGCTGCCTCCAGGTCAGCGGAGCAGCTGGCCTGGCGGGCGGAACACATTCTGTGTTTTAATCTCTTGTTTTAGGCACTTAGTTTTTGCATGTCATGAGTAAAGCCATTCTCCCATCTTCCTCCTGCCCATCACTCTTCTTTTTTATGGGGTGGAGACGGACAGAGTAGAGACTTGGATGTACACGCTGCCTGCCCAGGCCGTGGCCGCATGGTTCATGTGCAGTGCTGCCCAGCCAGGGACCCAGCCCTTTGCCCGAACACCCCTGGGCTCTTGCAGAGTAGCTTACCGTCAGCCGTGAGGGCTGGGCACTTGTGTGCGCATTGAAAGAAAGTTTCACAGCTACTCTCATCAGAAAGTGACGTTTTCTTTTGATTTGGACATTAGTCAGGACATGAACTTGCCAGTTTATTGTATGTGTCAGCTAAAGCACTTGCCTTTCAGTTTCCTTCTTGGATGGCCCTTGAGGAGCCTAGAAAGTGACCCTTGTGTTTCCTTAAGAGTCCAGTCACTGGGCAGGGGGTGTCTGTGGACTCTCCCGTTCTCTTTCCCAGCAGTTTCCTTTGTCGCTGCTATAAGCATCCCACGTAGCTCACTGTGGGGCCACACGGAGCTGTTCTCCAAAGTTTCTGTATTCCTTAATCATCTGTCACTTAGAAATCAGAGTGACAGTTGTCTTTCTACTGTTTTTAGAGACACCTGAGTTAAAATCTTTCCCTCCTGGAACAATCGATGGAATCCCATAATATTGTTGCCAAGGAAACGAGGGCCAAGCACTTATGTCAGGAAGGAAGGAGTGGGAGGAAGGAAAGGGGAGAGGGAGAGGAGAGAGCGCCGGCCTGGGCTGCATTGTCTCTGCTCCCCACGGAAGCAGCAGGCACCAGCCAGGGGAGAGGCGGGCCAGCAGAGCCAGGTCTGCAGCACAGGCCTGTGTCCCAGCTCGTCACCTGCCCAGCGAGGCAGCTGGCCTGGCAGACCCAGCCGTCCTTGGCTTAGGAGAGCTTGGAGCTGGGCCCTGGGACGGGCTGTGCTAACGCTGTACCTTGCGGAAGAACGTGGTTGTCGTCCACCACACCCCCTCCCCGCCGGAACCTGCCCCTGGCACTGGCAGGTAGAAAATGACAGACCCTGCTGGTGGTCCCGGCACAGCACCCAACTTCCAGGTAACTGGCTTTCTCCTCTTCCCCTTCTCAGCAAATCCGAAGTCAAGCCCGCGCCCTGATTACCTTTGCTGGGATGATACCCTACCGGACGTCCGGGGACACCAACGCAAGGCTGGTGCAGATGGAGGTCCTCATGAATTAAGGGCGGGCTCTGCGGGCTCCGGACGCACGCTGTCAGTACCCCGCGCGTGGGCCGCGGGGTGGGGTTTCTGGTTTTGTTTCTGTTGTTTTGTTTTGTTTCGTTTTGTTTTTCGTATTATGTATTTTTTGTCAACACCAATAAATTTCTTTGATTTGTATTTTTTTTCACATTATTTTCTTTCCTTTTTTTTTCCTTTGAAAATTTGTTTGAATTTTTATTTGTATGGGAGGAGATGACTTCAGTAGTGCTTGAGCCAGAGAACGACAGGCTTATGTAGCCATAGGCATCTATGATTTGGGTCAGGTCGACCTGAAATGATTAAAAATTAACCGAACATGAGCAAGGAAATGAAGGCTTTGGCCGTTACTTTTATTTAGATGTAATATTTCATATAATGGGGTCATGGTTCGTTTTTCACATTTTTATTTGACGGAGAAAGCCAGCCTCGCTTTGGGGGCATTGAGACCAGTGATTATCGGGCACTCGGGGTTCCCTCTTCTCTCAGGTGTGGCTTGGGGTGCAGGTGGCCTAAGACCACCTTCCGGTTCCAGGATTAATTCGTGGGCTGTTCTCTTGCAGTCCCACTGGAGGTGAAAACAGGCTTAGGAAAGGGTAGCCTTCCAAGCAGACGTGGTAGGTGCCCAGCTGGGGTGGAGGAAGGCAGCCCTCCTGCGTCGGTCGCTGCCCAGTGAGAGGTGACCACTTGGCCTGTGCTCCCCTCAGGAGGACTTTGAACCCCTCATTCCCTTCTCTGGTGGTCAGTACCTCTGTTTGGATAATGAAGCCGATGGGCTGGGCACGTTCACAAGTCCCATTGGGCATTGTCACTGGGGGCTTGTGGTCCCTGAGCAGAGGGGTCCCTCAGCAGTGGCTTTCTCCCGCCCCAGTCCCGAAGGCCCAGGCAGTACTGCAGAGGGAATGGGACGCGTGCTTGCTCCTCAGTGGGTGGCTGAGGGTGCAGGGCTTCTGTGTCCCCAAGGTGACGCCGTGAGCCCAGAGGCACGGTCCTGTGGCAGGTTATTAGCTTCAGCGTCTTCCCAGCTCACCTGTTTGGGGAACTAAATCTTGTCCTTCGACATCGGTCCACGATTTTGCCTTTTACCCTGAGAGACCGAGACCGTGGCCCCGAGGGCCCTTCATCCTCCAGGGGTGAGTCCGGTCCGCCCAGTGGAATCGGGGCACTTGGGGACAGGGTCCCCCCGGCCTCAGGTGGCTCATCGTAAACTCACCGAGACACCGAGGGAGGTACCGGCTCGAGCGGGGTCCTTTTCAGAGGCCTGGAGATGTGATTTCAAAGAATCTGTTCCTTTGATTTTTTTTAACGAAACAACTCTGGCTGCCTCACTTCAAAGGGGAAGCTGGAGTGAGCACTTTCTGAGCCAGTCCTGGGGGTTTGTCGTTCAGAGAGCCGGCGTGCCCTTCAGCTGGGGCTGGAGTAGGCCCTGGCCCTGCCCTCCCAACGTGCGGTCTAATCAGAGGCCTCAGTCCCGCAGCCTTGGTTCTTACTCCGTTGGTGCATCATTTAAATTCCCGGGCGTGGGCTACTTTAAGCACCGTGCTCTGGACTAGACTCCTTCCCACAGGAGCCAGCATTTGTGGGTTTTTTTTTTTAAATAGAGGACTCTTTGCTCTTTGCATTCTCACCCCTGCCTGCTCTATTTGAGTAAACTGATCAAACCCCTAATACTAAATCTAGCAATTCCCTGCAGACGTGCAGCATCCTGCTGCTTTAGGCTGAATTCCACAGTCCCGTTTCTCCATTAGGCATCGGGACCTTGGTCTCCCTTACTAGGTAGTTCATATCACCCCAAACTCCCAACTGCCCCCCAGGAAGTGACTGGAACATGCTGGGTGCCGACAAAACCCCAGGCTGGGGCTGGCAGCCCCCCACGGATGGGACCCTCAGCCTAGTCAGCCACGGAGGTTACGTCCTGTGTCCAGCACGCAGGAGGTTTTACCTATGAAATTTCTAGTGGACATGTGCAATTGATGCTATTACTCAACCAGTAAAATGCAGCCTTTATGCCTGCATTTCGGGACTGTCGGAGGTCAGCAAAATGAGGCTGTTTTCGGGGTCCTGCATGTCCCCCATCCTTCATTCTCCTGGGCTGAATTCAGAAGTCCCCGGCCTCCAGCGCATCTCCTGACAGTTTCATAGCGCTCCGGTACCCCGCACAGGTGGGGAGGCGCAGGTGGTCAACCTGTCTTCTTGCCACTCGTTTCTTTCTGCACAGGTTGGTGGGGAAAGGCTGAAAACCACCAACTAAAACATTTTGAAAAGAAACATCAAATGATCTGCCCTTCCTTCTCCTTGCCTTGCTCTGCATCTGCCTGCTGTGGTTGGCGGCCCTCCAGGGCCTGGCTGTGCCAGCCTGAGTTCAGTTCGGCCGCTGCACAGCCCAGGGCAGTGGCTGGAGACGGCCAGGCCATCAGGACCCCGCCCCAGAGTTGGTCATAAGTCAAAAAAAGTGGGCTTTCTTCTAGTCCTCTTTTGCCGGGATCGCTAAGTGGAAGTACTGGTGGTGCCACGTTGCTAAGAAGAATTAGAAAGAATTTTCTGCCCTTTGATTTTTGAAATAGCTTTTGTCTAGCCCACAGTGGATGTTCAGCCAATGATTGAATGAGCAGATTCTTTGCTTTGGCCTTCTGTGCCAGCCACCCCACACCCTCTGTTCCAGCTCCCCACGCCCTCTGTTCCAGCTCCTCACGCCCTCTGTTCCAGCTCCCCACGCCCTCTGTTCCACTCCCTACGCCCTCTATTCCAGCTCCTCACGCCCTCTGTTCCACTCTGCACGCCCTCTGTTCCACTCCTCACGCCCTCTGTTCCAGCTCCTCACACCCTCTGTTCCACTCCCTACGCCCTCTGTTCCAGCTCCTCACGCCCTCTGTTCCACTCCCCACGCCCTCTGTTCCAGCTCCGTGCGTAGATTCAGACTCTCAGCCTGGGGTCCTTAAGAGGCACGTGTGTGAAGGAAGGAGGGGAGGAGTGTCTCTTGGGGTCCATAAAACAGGGCGGGTCCTTCCGAGAAGGAAACTTGGAGAGCTGGAAGGGGTGGAAATGTGATTTACTGTAAACAGTAATAAAGGCCAGATCTTTAAAAAACTGGGTGCAGGAAGGGCTGGCGGAAGGCCAACGTTGCACGGCATCCTCTGTCCCCCTGTGGCCTTTGCCCTTGGGGTCCTTTAAGGGTCTGTATCTCGGGGATCAGGATGGAAAAGAGTTTGCTTCAGAGGAGGAAGTTGGGGAGCCAATGATCCCCCTGGAGGCTTCTAGCAGAGAAACAGACACACCCAAGCCCCTTGGGTGGCCCCAGCAGAGCTGGCCCTGGCAGGCTCTCAGGTGACACCCAGGGCTGCAGCGAAGGCTCCATCTGGGCCAGATTCAGCAAAAAAACACAGGACAGGAGATAAATGGGACTTTGCGATAAACCACAAGGGAGTTTTTGGATGAGCATGCCTCCGTTTTATCCAGCTGCCCAGTGCAGCCTGCCTCTGCTGGCGCTGGCTGCCAGCGGCCTCAGGCTTGGCCCCCACTGCGAGGGGCTGTCCGGCTGAATTGGATCACCCTGGTTTGTGGAAATGACAGCGAGATGGGCAGTCACTTGAGAGGGGGCAGGACCTGGAACTCGGTGTTGAAGAGCCAGGCGGCCCCAGCCGACCTCGGCTGCTGTCATCTCCCCCTTTTTTTTCCATCAGGAATTTCTAATGTGCCAAGTACAGCCTCGTCCCCCTTGATCAGTAACTCTCATTAGGGGCACAGTGGGGAGCATTCTTCGCTTTATTCAGTTGACCGATTATTTTCTTCACGTCTTTGCTTTTCTGACCTTGTCACTCCTTGTGGTGTTTGTGGGAGCAGGGATGGAGGGTGCGGGGGGGGGGGGGGGGAGTCGGTGTATGCGTTCTGCCTGTTCCTTTCTGTACAGTAACTTCTGCATTTACTCTGTTTAGGATGGTTCCTTCACCAGCACCCCTGTCTGTAGCCAGTAAATTTCTGGAATGTTCTCCCAAAGTGCCATGTACCCCTTTGTTCAGTCCTTCCGTGGAGCAGAAACCTCTCGGGCCTCCTCTCCTGGGCATGTCCTTAGCACAGCCGGGGGCTCCTCCGAGGGCAGCAGAAGTGCCTCCTCCCGGCCTCTGGTGCCTGTGCCAGGCCCCTTCTCCGCTCCCTGCAAGGAAGGCTCAGGCCTGCCCGGCCCCAGGTCTGCGAAGTGCCCACAGGTCTCTGTAAGTACAGGACTCCCCACCCGGCCCCCAAGGCTTGCTCTGCCCCCACCAGCCTGGGAAGGCAGTCCCCTGAGGAGGGCCTGGGAGAGCCAGGGCCAGCTGGAGGGTGAGGGAGCATTTTGGTGATAACCCAGCAGGTGGCATCCACCCCGGGCTGGAGCTGGCTGCAGTTTGTGAGCATGTATTTTGGAGACTTACTAGAAAACATCTTTTTTTTAATTTATTTATATTTTTATTGATTTCAGAGAGGAAGGGGGAGGGAGAGGGAGAGAGAGAGAGAAACATCAATGATAAGAGAGAATCGTTGACCGGCTGCCTCCTGCACGCCCCACACTGGGGATCGAGCCCGCAACCCGGGCATGTGCCCTGACCTAGAATCGAATCGTGACCTTCTGGTTCATAGGTCGATGCTCAACCACTGAGCCACGCCGGCTGGGTTGGAAAGCCTCTTCAATGGAGGTTGAGGGCCAGTTATTTGCCTTGGGGGAGGGAGGCAGGATTGGGGGACTGTTTTGGTCTGATAGTGGGAGAGACGTGGCCTGATCACAGGACAGATGCCTCCTGCTGTCTTGGACAGTCTCTGCCCGTGTTTCTGACCTGGAGAGGCGTCCTCAGGGTCTGGGCATGGGATCCTGCTTGGGGACATGCTGATGGCTGAGGAGGACCTGGCCCTACTGAGGAGCTCTGAGGTGACCAGGTGGCCTGAGTGGGCGGCGTGGAAGCGTTTCAGCCCACTCCCTTTGCACGGCAGGAGGCCATTTCCTGGTGACTCACCTGGGAATTGGGGCCTCCCACGACCCCCACCCCCTGTGGTAGGGTCTAACTGTGGCTTCTGGGATGGCAGTGCCTTCGGGGCAGGGACTGGCGAGCCTGTGGCCGGGAGCGGAAACCACTGAGGGGCAGGGGCGGTGGCGCAGTGGCCGCTGTGGTGAAGTGTGGCGGTTTATCCGGCTCTCCAAACTGGAGGCCTCTCGGAGGTGTCCTCAGCCAGGTGGTCACCCTAACGCGAGGGGCACCCAGGGGTCCCCTAGGAAAGGCCAGGTCTCCATAGGTGCCCCAGGAAGCAAACAGCCACAGAGAAGCTTGGGGATGGATGGTGGGCAGTGAGGCCCAGCGCCCGGGAGCTCAGCTGTGCTAAGGACATTCCAGGAGAGGAGGCCCGAGGCTGGAAATGCTTTCCTCGGCTGTTGCAAACGCCTCTGTCCCCCGTACCCCCGCCCGGGGGTATCAGTCACCCTCACACCCAGCGGGCCCTCCCGCCCGCAGTGTGGTCCCTGGGCTGATCCTCCATGCTGGGCAGCCTGATGGATCAGCTGCCTTGCGTTTAAAAAAAAATTAAACCAAACCAAAAAGGGCACTTGGACTCCTCCCGTACAGCCAGTGGTTGAGAGGCGGCCCTCTGGGGGCGGGCCCGGTGGTCTTAGCATTGGAAAGCACGGGACCCAGAAGGATTTGGAGGCTAAAGTCTTTGAAAACTAAATTCTCAAAGGAAAGAACTCAGCACCAATGAACTCAGCCTTGTAGAGGTGTGTCCTCCATTCAGCTCCTGTCCTTCACAGCAGGTCCTTCCCGGGGTGACAGAGCGGCATCAGCGACCCCCTACCCCAGGCTTGGCTTTTTTTCCCCTCGAGACAAAATGAGGTCAACAAAATGAGGCTAAAAACTTACTATTAGGGGACAGATATGGACACGTCAGATTCGACTTGGGGTTCCTGTTGACTCAAGGTGGGGAATGCCGTTCAGCACGTGTCTGAGCATCTGCCCTGTGCCAGGCACTGGGACACCGCCCTCCAGGAGCTTACACCTTCAGTGGTGAGAGTGGAAAGCCACGGCCTCTTGCCTGTAAAAGTGCGTCTCTCTCCACAGGCTGGCGTGAGAGCGTCGCCGTTCCGGAACCGCCAGGGCCTGCAGGGCTAAGAGCTATGGGTGCTTTTGCGACTGCGGTGCAGCCCCTGCTAGTTTCCTAAGCTTAGGTGTGGTTGGGAAAGGGAGAGAAGCAGGTGTGTGCACAGGCACGCACACCATCATAAAATAGGAAGCCGTAAGAAATGAGTGAAAGGGCCAGATGGGGGGGTGGGGGGTGCGGGGGCCATGAGCAAGTGATGGGATTCAGACCTGCAGACGCGGGCATGGTGTGGGCGTGGCCGTCTCTGTAGCCGGGTACAGGGAGCCCGGCTCCGCTCCTGGACTGGCCCCAGCGGTGTCAAGCAGCCGTGAACCACCCCGACGACCTTGAAGCAGGAGGGACAGCAGGACTCAGGTGAGTGGGGGGCCCCTGGAGCCGGGTGGGGACCTACCAGGGGTCAAAGGCCGCACGTGCAGCCCTCCCTGGCCACGCAGAAGCCTGACCGTAACATGGTATCCACCTTTGCTCAAGAGGTGAGTGTGTGGTGGTGGGGTACACCTGGGGAGGTGCGGTCCATAAGACAGAGAGAGGAGGGGAGGTCTGACCTGGGGGTCCATACAAATCAATAATTAAAGGCTGCCTGTGGGCCTTGGGCAAGGAATCCAGCACAGAGAGCTCGTGGCCAGTTATAAATTCATGTGTCTCCCCAGGCGAAATGAGCTCCTCTTAAAACCTTTCACAGCGTGGGAGGCACTGCCTTTATGAAGAAGCCAGACTGTGCTGTGCGCAGCCTCAGTCAGCTCATCTTCCCTCCTGCTCAGAGCTCTCGTTCTCAGCCCTGGGAGCTCTGACAAAACACTGATTGCCACCCAGTGTGTCTCAGTGGTTGAGCGTCAACCTGTGAACCAGGAGGTTGTGGTTTGATTCCTGTTCAGGGCACATGCCTGGGTTGCAGGCTTGGTCCCCGGTAGGGGGTGTGCAGGAGGCAGCAGATCAGTGATTCTCATCGATGTTTCTATCTCCCTGTCCCTTCCTCTCTCTGAAATCAACAAAAACATTTTAAAAAAACAGATTTCCAAGCCCCGGCCCCCTGAGCTTCTGGCTTCATTGGCATTAACTTTTTTCTGAAGCTCCCCAGGTGACCTTTCATGCCCCGAGTCAAGAACAGGGTCAAGACCCCTTATTCTGACCAGAAGCAGGGAGTGGGTTAGGCCTTGGGCCTCTCTAAGTGCCAACCCCTGCCCACTCCTCCACACGGGTTGTCCACAAATCACAGTGTCTGAGATGCACTAAACGGGGAGATGAGAAGTCTAACCGGTTAGGAAACACAGGCACCCACCAGGGTCACAGCCGGTCGCCCGCAGGTCCTTGGTGTTGCTGGATAACTAGTAAACGTGGCTCCAGTTGGAGAGCACCACTGTGTGTATGTTGGGGGGTTAGGGTCACGTTCCCCAGGAAATCACAAGCGAATGACCTCTGACAGCTCTGAGGGAGTCCCTGGCCCCTCATCTAGGATGTTCTTTCCTTGCGTCCAACTGCCCTGCCTCCCTGTGCCCACCATTGGCAGTCATGTGCCCTGAGGGCTTGTCCAGAGCCTCTCCAGTGCTCAGCGCTGCTGCTAGCGGAGCTCACCTGGGGGTAAGAACCCGACTTCCACTCCTCAAACTTCCTGCCCTGTGGGACCTGCACCCCGAGCCAAGCAACCCCGTCTGGAGGGAGGACTCCCCTTGGACCCACCCCTCTCCCCCACTTTAGCACAAATGCAGCCGAATGGCAAGCGTCATCTTGCAGCTGAGCCCTGGGAGGCTGGGTGGCCACCAGCAGGAGAGCCCCTGGGATTCTGCGTTGGGATGTTGATGAGGGCGGCAGGTGACGTGGGAAAGCCCCTCTGAGCTGCTGGGAGCCTCTGAAGGTGGGTTTCTGTAAAAGCCCGCTCTCTGATGACTGCCAGGGCCAAGGCCAGCTCCCTCTGGGTCTCTGCTGTCCGCCCCTGAGCAGCTCCTCCCCCTGCTCCTCCCCACACCCAGCTCCTTGTTTGTTTTTAATAAAAGTTAGTGCCTGCCCCTAACAGAAAGCATTGTCTGAAACAGTGGAGGATGGGTTGGTTTCCTCCCACCTTTTCTGGTAGCTAAAGAGCTGGGACCAGATTGGCCGGCCGGTGTGGCTCAGTGGTTGAGCATCCACCTATGAACCAGGAGGTCACGGTTTGCTTCCCAGTCAGGGCACATGCCTGGGTTGCAGGCTCCATCCCCGGGGTGGGGCATGCAGGAGGCAGCCGATCAATGATTCTCTCATCATTGATGTTTCTCCCTCTCCCTTCCTCTCTGAAATCAATAAAAATATATTAAATAATAATAATTTAAAAAAAGTTTTATCAGCTTGGATGGAGGGATAAAGGTTTGGTGGAGATTTATCAGAAGAGTAAGGCGGGGGGGGGGGGGGGGATGAAATCTCACTCTTATCAGAGAGTGACCACAGATCATGAATCTACTTTTTGCCTTGGCTGCCAGGAAGCTCCAAGCTAACATTTGGCCACTTCCCTCATGAAACGAATGCTTATTCCTTTTTGCCTTTATCCTACCACCCCGTTCTACCATTGCCTGAGCCAGAGGAACCTACCCCTTCCCTGAACCCGGGTAGCAGCTCACCCAGGGACTTGTGCCTTTCGCCCTGGGCGGGGGCTCTTGCTCTGCCTCCTCGGACGAACTAGGTGCTCCTGAGGGGAGTGAGTACGCCTTGCCCTCTGTGTTCCCCAGAACCGTCCACTCCGTTATGAATGCCTGCATTTACTTGTGGAATGAATGTTGGCTAAATAGGTTTTAAATAGCAAGTCTGACCATGAAGAGAGAGAGAAAAAAAACCACAAAACACCACAGAGTCCTTCTTTTAACAATGAAAGTGTGTTAAGTCATCAAGCCCGTTCCCACACCTTTTGGCTTTGGCTGCCAGTAGCTTTAAGGTCCTTCGGTGTCCAACTGCTACACCACCGTCCAGGCAGGAGGACCGGGAATGCCAGAGACACACTTCCGTGGTCGGCAGGGCTCAGGGGAGGCCCCAGCGTCTTGTCCTGGTTGCTGGGGAGGTTGCAATCCAGCCTCCGGCTCCCCAGGCCTTCCCAGGGCCTGGCCCCTCCAGGGTGGCCCTGCCCTGCTGCTGCCCTGCGCAGGGCCTGTGTCTGCTCCCCTCTTCCCGGAGCCCTCAAGTCTGTGAGCCCCCCGCGGGCAGGGACCCAGCCTGCAGGTCCAGGGCAGCCATCGGTGGGGTGGGGGAGGCCGCCGCTGCCTGGAAGCCAGGAAGCCTCGTCGAGGAGGAGCCGGCGGAGTTCTGGTATGGCTGCTGCAGCTGGTGTTGTGAATCAGGCCGACGAGCAGCGCATCCTCTTACCCGGCTATTTCACGACACCAGGGTTGCATCATACCCATCCTCTCCAGGGAGCTTCGTGGGACCAGCACTCGGACTGGGGCCGGGGTGGGGTGGGGAGTCTGTGTGAAAGGGTGTCCTCCAGCTCCGCGGGGGAGCTTTCCAAAATGCTGACGTGGCCCTTCCGCCCGCCCTCCTCCGCCCGGGGCCATAGACGCTCCCGCCAGGGCCCGGGAACCAGCATTTGTGGGGGTTGCCCTGGGAAGCTCAGATCCGTGTGCAGTCAGGGCTGAGCCCCAGGCTCCCCGACGAGGCTGCTGTCCTTGCTGCCTGTTGCTGCAGCCCCTCCGGCCCTCCCTGGCCAGTCCTGTCTGCCTCGCCCTGCTCACCACAGCACCACAGACCCCAGCAGCTTCCCGTAAACAGAAGGGATCCCACACCCCAGGCCCAGGGCAGGCTCCTTGCCTTGGCATTCCTGGCTCTTCTCTCCAGGTCCCCCACCCAGAAATGAGACCATTGCTTCCCCGTGGCGTCCTCCCCGCTCCCTTGGTCTCCAGAGCCCCCGCCCTACACCAATCCATGGGCTGGCTCTGTGGGCTCCGCCTTCAGAAGACATCTCAACGCCACCCACCGCTGCCCCCTGCCCTGGCCCCCGACTAGTCTTGCCTTGACCCTGCCTCCCTCAGTCCATTCCCCACACAGTGGCCAAGGGGATCTTTGAAAAATAGAAATCTGACCGTCACACAAGAGAACATGGGACTTGTAACGCTGGCTGGAAGGCCCAATGCGCCCCCTCCCATGTGTCAGACCCGTCTCCTCCATCCCCTGCTCCAGCGACAGGAGCCCCAACCACACCACACTCCTGTCCCCAGGCCTTTCTCTGTCCTGACCCCTGTGCTCAGACCTGCTTGCCTGTGGGTGGCTTCTCATTGTGGGAGCTCAGCTCAAATGTCTCATCTCAGAGGGGCCTGAATGCCCCTCCTCAAAAAACAAAAACAAAAAACAAGCCTTGTTTTCTTGTAGCACTTAATCGCGGACTGTATTACAATGATGGCTCCTTCATCTACTGTCTGTGTCTCTCGCTAGAATGTGAGCTCCAGGAGGGCAGGGCCTGCGTCTCGTCCCCCTAGTGCCCCTGCTGCCCAACACAGGCTGTGCATGGTATGCAGTCAGCACTCAATAAATGTGTGTCAATGAAGAAACAATTGGACCCCTCTCAGCTTCATCTCCCACCATGTGGTCCCTCTTCTCCCACCCCACCTACCTCTTCCCTGGCACTGACCACGCCTTTCCCCAACCCCCCGTGCCACAGAATCCCCTCCATCAGTGGCCAGCCTCTCCCCTCCCAGCTCCCCTCTCTCTCCTGGGCACTGCCCTCCTCTGCCGGTTTGTCTGCCAGGCGAGGCTGTGAGTCCCAGGGCCTGGTATACAGGAGGGGCACAGCCAAGGCTTAGGTGCCTCTGGGACGCTGGGACTCAGAGGGGGCAGCAGGGCCCCTGCCCTCACACTCCACACGCCAGAGCCCTGTGTCTAGGGTGTTCGCTTCTAGGGGTTTCCTGACTGGGAGGCTTTCCGGTTCCTTTGCTGCCCCTGTCCTCTATCCTGAGGACCGGGAGGTGATGAAGGGACCCTTGCCGCTCGGCCAGGGGCGGGGGACCCCTGGACAGGTGAGCCCTGGCTGACAGGTGTGGGTGGCATTTCCATTTTGCTGCTGAGAAAGCTGAGGCCCACTGGGGTCAGGTAAGACCGAGCCTGAGACGGAGCCTGAGACCCCCCACGGCCCCGTCACAGGGTTTGCTCAGCCAGGTGCCTCGGTTCCGAGTCCCGGGTCTCAGACCTGCGGGCTCTGGGGGCCCCCCTGGCAGCTGAGGTCCTGGGACTTGCGTCTGACTCAGCACTGTGTCCGCATCAAAAAGAGGGTCTGGGGAGAAAAAAACCAAAAGCCTGGCCGGTGTGGCTCAGTGGTTGAGCATCAACCTATGAACCAGGTTTGATTCCCGGTCAGGGCACATGCCCGGGTTGCAAGCTTGATCCCCAGCGTGCAGGGGCGTGCAGGAGGCAGCCGCTCAATGATTCTCTCTCATCATTGATGTTTCTATCTCTCTCTCCCTCTCCCTTCCTCTCTGAAATCAATAAAAATTAAATTTAAAAAAGCGGGGCTGTGAGCAGGTCTCCAACGAATGAGATTACAGCACAAGCAGGAACCCCCTTTCTTGGGGTCTGTGGTTTGGCACAAGGGGCTTACAGTCCCTTCAGCTCGCTCTGTGGAGAAGCCCTTGGAGGGGGCCTGCCTAGACCCTTCCCGCCCCAGTGGGTTGTGGAGGGGCAAGAAAGGCTCCTCGAAGCAGCAAACGTTCCCCTGCTGGGCTCGAAGGGACCTTGGGGCCGCCTGGCCTGGGCATTGCGGAGGGAGGAGGAGGTCACCAAGGTGACCCAGCAAATCTGCCCCTCACTCTGCCATGGCCCCAGGGCGGCTGGAGACCTGCCTGGCCCTTCCGGCCCCTCCTCTCCCGAGATCTCAATCGGGAATTTTCCACAGCTTCCGCAGGGACCAGGTGTGGGGGAACGGTGTAGGGCAGCTGCGAATTGCCAAGCAGGTGGCAGTTTAAGAGCAGAGCGAGGGGGTGATAAGATCTGCCCCGAGGCCCAGGGAGGGAATGAGTAACTGCCCCACCAGATGGGGTGGGGTCGAAAGGTAGAACATTGACCATGATTGGGGTCCTGGCCCCAGTGGCAGCTGTCACGCGGTTGGGGACACGCTCCCGCAGGGGCCTCTCCAAGGAGGGGCTGGGACTCCCGGGAAGCGGGTAGGCAAGCTGCGGGGGGGTGGGGGGTGGGGGTGGGGTGTCACGAAGAGGAGCCCCTGAGAAATCTTTTTAAAAAATTAACACATAAGGTCAATATATACAAACTTTGCAAACAGTTTCATGGTGACCATATCCTGGGATCCTGAGCTCTGCCCCACGCCCGGCTGAGCTGGGGTCCCCCCTGAGGAGCTGCCCCTTGCACTGACCCCCACGTGGGGCGATTCTGTCCGCCAAGGGCTCCTGCGGCGGCCGGCTGCCCTCTGCCCTCCGTGGCCTGGTCCCCTCTGTTATTCACTCAACAGGTGTTTTTTGAGGACCTACTCAGTGCTCTTTAGTTGCTGGGGGTCATCCGTGAACGTGACAGCCCAGATCTGTGCCCCTGAGGGCCGGCCTTCCAGCATGTTGGATGAAATGTCCGTCACCTTTCCCAGAAAAAGGCCCTTGGGTATAAAAAGGTGCCCATAATTTTGTGGGGCTCCTGGGCTCCAGTTTAAGCATCTGGCCTTGGAGGGTGACTCCCTCACGCAGCTGCTGCTCTAACACACCTGCACCTGCCACCTGCACCTGTCCTGGCTCGCAGCTGGCACACCTGTCCTGGCCCTCTGGACCGGGAGCGAGGGGCGAAGGTGAGCCCGCCGGGCCCTCTGCAAGTCCTCAGTCCACAGTGCTCACTTGCTGCCGGAGACGTGGTGCCCCAGGGACTCTGGGCATCTCAGAGCTGGTCCTCTGTGACCTCTGTGACCTCTGAGAACCCAGGTCTGAGAGGCAACGTCGGGAGGGAGAGAAAGGTGTCCCTCCATGTCCCTCCCAAGGATGGCCCGAGCCTGAGCCTAAGCCCAGCTCAGATGCCTGGGGCTGGTGGTGGCCTTGAGGCCCCTGTTCATCCTCTGACCCCGGTCCAGGGAGCTCTCTCCTGTGGCCGCCCTCCCCGCACAGCCCGCCTGGTCAGTTTCCATGTCCCCCGACTCAGTGGCGCCGTGAGCACAGGCACAGTGCCCGCCACCCATGTCCCCGGCTCCTGTCGCCACCCACGGCGGGGTGGGTGGGCTTTTAAGGTTTGTTGGGAGAATGGCTGACGGGGAGATCCGTGCTTTTCTGTGAGCCTACAGGCCACCCAGGCCCAGGAAGCAAACAGACACAGGAGTGAGTGTCCAGGGCGTCCCCAGGGAGGGCTCTGGGGTCGGAACCTCAGGGAGACGAGAAGGGAGCAGGCTCAACAGGGGCGGAGGGGCCTGCTGTGTAGACACAAAGCCTCAGGCTGGCAGCTGGGAGCTCGGGAGCTGGGTGGGCCCTACCCGAGGGGGCGGGGCATCAGGCCTTTACACCCAGCCCTCGGGGGGGGGGGGGGGGCCCAGGTGGGGCCCTACCTCCACGATCACGTGGTGGGCAGGACTGAATGGGCACGTGCTCTGCCTCCCACCCAGTCCAGGGACCCTGCTCGCCTGCCCTGGGCGGTTTAGGCCAACCTCCCAGCCTCCCCCTGCTGCAGGCCCAGCCTATAAAGCCACCCTGCGTGTCCCCTCCGACCCTGGCCCCCGCCCCTGCCACCCAGAGCCACCATGGCAGAGCTGCCGGGGTCGGAGGCGCCGGGGGACCCCACGCTGTGCACTGGGCGCTTTACCATTAGCACGCTGTTGGGGAGCGATGAGTCCCCACCGCCGGCTGCCTACGACAGCAGCCACCCCAGCCACCTGACCCACGGCAGCACCTTGTACATGCGGACCTTTGGCTACAACACTATTGACGTGGTACCGGCCTACGAGCACTATGCCAACAGCGCCCTGCCCGGCCAGCCCCGCAAGGTCCGGCCCACACTGGCCGACCTGCACTCCTTCCTTAAGGTAAGCATCGTCTGCTGTGTGACCTGACCCAGTCACCTACCCTCTCTGAGCCTCGGCTCTGTCACCTACGCCATGAGGATAAGTGTCTTCCTCAGGGGTCGAGAGGCCCAAATGAACCGTGGACATGGGAGTGGGAAGCTCTGGGTACATGTAATGTGTGTGGTTCAGTCATTGGCAACCCAATTAAGCCAACGAGGGCTGCCTAGAGAGGTAATGAGCTCCCCGTCCGTGGAAGCATGCAAATAGAGGTTGCACACACCTGAAAGAGATGGAGAGAGGAGAGAAGGAAGGTCTGCAGCAGAGAAGAGCCTTGCTGGGTTTGCTGCCTGGGAGGCTGGGCTGTGGAGGGGGAGGGCTGGGAGCTGCAATGCTGTGACCCCTGCCTGCCTGCCTCACCGTGGTCTCTGGGCTCCCAGCAGGAAGGCAGCCCCCTGCACGCCCTGGCCTTTGACAGCCGGCCCAGCCATGAGATGACGGACGGGCTGGTGGAGGATGAGGCGGGGACCGGTGGCGAGAAGAGCCCGGGGGAGCCCGTGCGCTTTGGCTGGGTCAAGGGGGTGATGGTGAGTGGGCTGTAAACAGGATGTCTGGGAATCGGGGGTGGGGGGGAGCTGGAGCTCCGCCCAGCCTCAGCTCTGACCCTCAGGCCTTAGCGTCCGGGGCCCATCCTGTGCCTCGGCTTCCCCATCTGCATAGTGACCTCACATTTTCTCTGGTTTTGTGCTTCCTGACCTCCATTTACTCCCCAGAGGGCAGGGTGGTGTGGCAGAGGAGCCCCAGACACTCCCCAGACGGAGACCTGGCCCTGGGGCAGATCTCTTTTTGGCTACTGACTTGTCCTGTGACCTTGGACACGTTACTTAGCCTGTGTCTCAGTTTCCTTATTTGTGGAACAATTAGCATTAAACCAGTTAATGGATGTGAAGTGTTTGGAGCCAGGCCTGCCTGGGAGATAGTAGAAGAAATGGCACTTCCCCCAAAAGGCCACCAGAGGGCAGCACCGAACACACAAATCCACAAATGTGTTTTTCTCATTTTCCGTGATGGGAAGGGGGCAGGCTTGCTGTGGTGTAGCGCACCAGGAAGTCTCCAGACACCAAAGGATCAAGTGGACTTGGCTTTGGAAGGCACTGTGGAACTATTCGGAGGGCGTGGCATGAGATATAAGAGAAAGCTTTAGGCTGGGAGGCAGTGGGCTTGGTTCTGACCTTAACTCTGCCAAGCTGCCCGCTGGCTGTGCCCCTTTCCTCTGTCGGACCCGTCAGCACCCCGAGAGGCGCATATGGAGATCCTGGATCTCCCTCCCGGGCTGTGGAGTCGTGGACTGCAGAGCCCCACACGGCCTGGCCTGGCCCGGCCCGTTCAGCAGCTCCGAGTGGATGGAGGGCCTTAGACCTCTCCCACATGCCCTTGTCCCAGCCTAAGACTTGGCTGGGGCAGTGCTTTCCACTGGGAATTTCAGCCTCGGCCAAGGCCTCTGGCTCTGTTTTAAAATTGGAAGCTGAAGTCACAGCCACTTGAGGCCTGATTTCTGCCTGTATGTGGGGCATTGGCGCAGCTAGCGTTTGCTCATCTCCCCCTGAATGCCAGACCCTGCACCAACCAACAGCTGGTCCTTGGGGCCATGGCCAGCGCTGCCAGACACAGGATCCCGGGCTTGGAGTAGGGGAGGGGGGGTGATGCTTGCGGCCCATCCTCAGGCCCCAATGAGAGGGCAGGAATGTGGGTGGGCAGCCCCTTCTCCCTGCCCCACAAAACCAGAAGGGCATTGAAGTGGGTAAAGCAAAGAAAGGACCCAGACGTCCCCTAGCCCAGGTGCCTGAGGCCATGCCATGACTGGGGACAGGGACTGTGTATTTGGCCTTGGGGCCTCTTTGTCCCCCTACCTCCCCTCCCCCGGCCTCTGACCCCCCTCTCCTCCCAGATCCGTTGCATGCTCAATATCTGGGGTGTGATCCTCTACCTGCGGCTCCCCTGGATTACGGCCCAGGCGGGCATTGGTGAGTGCCCTTGGCAGGGAGGGGAAGGTGTGCTTGAACGTGGGCTGCAGAGACCCTGGTCCCCTGCAGGGGCAGAGGGCAGGGTGGTGTGGCAGAGGAGCCCAGGACACGGAGTCAGCAGGCCCGAGCGCTCTCCCCCTCAGCAAGTCTCTTAACCTCTTGGAGCCAGTTTCCACTACAGAGCATCCAGGTTAGAGCTCAGACTCTGCACAGAACAGTGTGCAGATGCTAGCTCTGTGCCATGCTGTGTGACCTTGGACAAGTTTCTTAACATCTCTGAGCCTTGGTTTCCTCACCAGTAAAAGAGGGTAGTAACTGTCTCTACCTCACAGACCTGTTGTGGGGTTTCTATGATGCATGTGAACAGCAGAGGACTGGGCACCCAGAGGTGCTCATCAAATGGTAACTCTCACCTTGTTTTTTATCATTCAAGGAGGGTTCCTTCCCTCCCATACCCAATGATCCTTTACATGTTGGCTCAGTAGCTCCCTGATAGACCAGGGAGGTAGGCAGAGACCCGTTTTCCAGATGAGCAAACAGAGGCTCAGAGAAGGGCAGTGATTGAAGTTACATGGTTTCTCACGTGGCTCCTTTACCTGGGAAATGCCCCGACTGAGTTTTGGGGTGACCACGTCCCCGCCCGCCCCCCCCTCCCCACAGTCCTGACCTGGATCATCATCCTGCTGTCGGTCACGGTGACCTCCATCACGGGCCTCTCCATCTCGGCCATCTCCACCAACGGCAAGGTCAAGTCAGGTGGGCCCCCACTATTACCTTCCCCACCCCACTACTGCCTTTCCCCACCGCCTCCTCTTGTAGACCCCCCAGTCTTCACCCTGGGAATGGTCTCTGAACCACTTCCCACCCCCAACCCCAACTGGGGCTGCTCCTTCGGGCTCCAGGGGAGGGTTTGGGGCAAGCTCTGCACACCCACGGGGCGGCCTGGGGTATTTCCTGCGCCGTGGTCCCCTCTCCCAGCCACCGCTTCTGCCACCCCAGCCAGCGCACTCCGCGGGGTTCATGGCTCCTGGCTCTGTCCCCGTAGGTGGCACCTACTTCCTCATCTCCCGGAGCCTTGGCCCGGAGCTGGGGGGCTCCATCGGCCTCATTTTTGCTTTCGCCAACGCCGTGGGTGTGGCCATGCACACTGTGGGCTTTGCTGAGACCGTGCGGGACCTGATCCAGGTGAGGCCAGCTGACCCCGGGCAGAGGGGGCCCACCGCCTCTCAGCCTCCTTCACCCCCTCTGGGCTGGGCCTTCCTCGGCCCAATGGGCCCATCAGGGACCACGGCCCCAGGGTGATGGCTGTGGGTGACCGTGACCAGCCCATCAAAGAAAGGCCATCCCCAGAAGTCCCCTTCGGGGCTGCGTGCTGCCTGGAGGGCCACTTGCCCAGACCCTCAGCAGCTGTTCTGGGGGGTCCATTGGCAGGGAAGGTGTCTGGGTCTGTGTCGTCCTGGGAGAGATCACCCCGAATGAGTGACGCAGGTGGAGGGGTCTGGGTGGGGTGCTCAAGGGCAGCACGCAGCCGGCCTGTCCCCCCCCCCCCCGTCCCCCCGCCAGGAGTATGGCTCGCCCATCGTGGACCCCGTCAACGACATCCGGATCATCGGCGTGGTCACCGTCACCGTGCTGCTGGCCATCTCCCTGGCTGGCATGGAGTGGGAGTCCAAGGTGAGGACGGGATGTGGGAGAGGGGGCCTGGGGTGTCACGTGGGCATCATGGGAACGGGGCACCGGTCCTCCTCCTCCTCCTCCTTCTTCTTCTCCTTAATAATAATAATAATAATAATAATAATAATAATAATAATATATGTTTTTATTGATTTCAGAGAGAGGAAGGGAGAGGGAGAGATAGAAACATCAATGATGCAAGACAATCATTGATGGGCTGCCTCCTGCACAATCGAGACTGTAACCCGGGCATTGCCCTTGACTGGGAATCGAACCATGACCTCCTGGCTCCTAGGTCGACGCTCAACCACTGAGCCACACGCCTGGGCCTGCCTCTTCTTATCTGTATTAGCAAGGCTTTAAGATCTGCCGCGGTGACAGAGACCCTATGGAAGGGGCCTTAAACAAGAGGCGTTCATTTCTCTCTCTTCTAACAGCCCAGGTGTCCCTGGTTCCTGGGGCTCGGGTACCCAGACTCCTTCCCTCCTGTGGCCTCTCCACCCCTGGGGTGTGACCTTCATCCAGGGTCCATGAGGGCCACCACCACCACGTCCACAGTCCAGGCAGCAGGAAGGGAAATATCCCTTCCCCTCATATCCCACCGGCCAGAACTCGGACTCATGGCCACCCCTAGCGGCAGGGGTGCTGGGGGAACGTGGTCTTCATTTAAACCCCTCTCCCGCCAGCAGTCAGAGGGCTAGCACTGGGGAATGGGGGGAGGACAGATGTTGGGCGACAGCCGGCCGACCCGGCCAGACCTGGCTCCCACCTTCTCTCCTCTCTCCCCCTCGCTCTGACCTCCAGCTACACTGGCCTCCTCGCCGCCCCTTGAGTGCACCAAGCTTCGCCCCATCACCCTCTCCTCAGGACCCTCCAAGACCCCTTTCCAGGCCACCCTGCTCCAGTAGCCCCCGACCCAGTCCCCGTCACAGCCCTGCTCTCACTCTAGATTCATGTTCCCTCTCTCTCAGCAAGACAAGAGCCCTGTGAGAGGATCAAGTCCTGAAGAGAGCCTGCAGCGCGATGATGAATGAATGAATGTGTGAATGAATGAGAGAGAGACCTTGAGCAGGCTCTTCCCTGCTGGGGTGCCCTCAAGAGGGGGGCCAGGCCATCTGACCTCTTGGTCCTTCGCCCCCAGGCCCAGGTGCTCTTCTTTATGGTCATCATGGTCTCTTTTGCCAACTACTTGGTGGGGACGCTGATCCCCCCGTCTGAGGACAAGGCCTCCAGGGGCTTCTTCAGCTACCGGGGTACGTGCAGGTTGGGGCCTCTGCCCAGGGGGACAGGGACAGGCTGCCCACCCGTCTGGCCTGTTCTGTGGGCACCGGGAGGAGGGGATCCCCGACTCCATGGCCAGGAGCTGCCATCGGAATGCCCCCCCTTCCCGGCTGGGCCCCGTGGGGGGGCGGAGCCCTGACGCAGGCCCTGGCTTTCTAGGGGACATTTTTGTCCAGAACTTGGTGCCCGACTGGCGGGGCCCGGACGGCAGCTTCTTCGGGATGTTCTCCATCTTCTTCCCCTCGGCCACCGGCATCCTGGCGGGGGCCAACATCTCCGGGGACCTCAAGGTGAGCAGCCCGCCCGCCTCCCTCTTCCTGGCCCTGCCACCCAGGGTCTCCCCCTGGGCACGGAGCTTGGCACCAGGGGCCGAACTTCTAAACTCCAGTCCAGTCCAACCCAACTCAGTCCAAGCCAGTGCCACTCACTCCGCCCAGTTCTCAGGTTGTCGGTTGGCATCAGTGGCACCCTAGGCCTTGAGGGCCACCCCCAACATGGGCTAGTGTCCTCCCTCACTGCTGGGAGTCAGCCTAAGGGGAAGACGGACCCGCTGACCTTCCGCAACGCGGGCCGGATCCCGCTGCTCTTTGCTGGGCTGACATCCTCCCAGGGCCCTCCGCCGTCCTGATGCAGGCAGGCTCCTCAGCCCGGTGTTCAAGGTCCATGTCGCCACAGCCACGACCCCGCCCCAGCCCAGGATCTGCTGCTTTGCTGTGTTGCCCTGTCCCCCATCTCTGCTCTGTGGACTCTGGCCTTTGCCTCTGCTCTCTGGGACTCTCTACCCTTGTTTCTTTACCTCACAAAGTCTGTTCCTCTTTCATTTTTCAAAAAAATAAAAATAAAAATATTTTTATTGATTTCTGAGAGGAAGGGAGAGGGAGAGATAGAAACATCAATGATGAGAGAGACGCATCGATTGGTTGCCTCCTGCACGCGCACTGACCAGGGCCGGAGATCGAGCCGGTAACTGAGGTACGTGACCTTGACCACAATCGAACCCAGGACCCTTCAGTCCGCAGGCCGACGTTCTATCCACTGAGCCAAACCAGCGAGGGCCAGTCTGTTCCTCTTTCAAATAGCACCTCCATCCTTACATCTGTCCCTGCCCCCCGGCAGCATCGGGGCCCAGCGTAATGTCAGGGCTCTATTGTCCCTGGAGGACTGAGGCCTACCTCTGCATCTCTGTCCAGCTAACGGTCAGGCACATACAAGGGGCTCAGTACAGGTTTGTCGAGCGAATAGTGGTGAAGCGTAGCAAATGAGAGGTGTGAGCGGATGTACCTGCTTCCTGCCGGTGCCTGTGGCTACAGCCGAACATAAAACGGACCGGCATGGAGCTGGTTGGAGGGTCTCTCCCCGTTTGGGGCTCCCGGGGCCCTGGATGAGGTCTCAGCCCTGTGACCTTGGTTGTGGCCTGTCCTCCTGGAAGCCCCCAATTGCAAAGTCCCTTTCCCTCTGGGCCCCGCCCTGAGCCTCAGACAAGGGGCAGGGGCTGGAATCGCTGATGCCGGCTCTGCCTCCCGGCCAGGACCCTGCCATCGCCATCCCCAAGGGGACACTCATGGCCATCTTCTGGACCACCGTCTCCTACCTGGCCATCTCGGCCACCATCGGTAAGTAGTGGCCAGAGTGCGGGGGGGTCACAGCGTGGGGTTCAGATCTCTAAGAGGGAGAGCTGGGCTGGGAGGACTTTGCAACCCCCGGAAGTAGAGGCTTAGACCTTATTTTTATTTTTATTGATTTCAGAGAGGAAGGGAGAGGGAGAGAGAGATAGAAACATCAATGATGAGAGAGAGTCATGGATCGGCTGCCTCCTACACGCCCGACACTGGGGATCCAGCCCACAACCTGGGCATGTGCCCTGACCGGGAATCGAACCATGACCTCCTGGTCCATAAGTCAACCCTCAACCACTGAGCCACGGCGGCCTGGAGTGGACCTTGTTTTGAGGGCACCTGGTGGAGACCAGAACATCTCCATGGGGGCAGGGACAGGCCAGGCCCTTCAGTTCCTTCAAGTCCGAGGTTACAGATCCCAGGGTGTGGAAACCACGTTCCGACGACAGGAATAACATCATGTTATCGGTGAGGTGACCGTTACTGTCCTCGTGAGGGAAAGATTTCAATCGAGAGACAAAGTGGAGGAGAGCAAGCGAGGAGGGATTGGCCGCAGCAAAGAGCAAATGGTGGAGCCGGGCTCGGACTCAGCCCGAGCTGAGGTCACCTGCCTCTCCCCGAGATCCCCACGGGGGCTCCTGCTCCTTGTGAGGGAAGCCACTCGCCGATGACCGAGGGACACGGGCCAGGTCACGCCAGGCAGGTCCGAGGCCCGGGACTCCGCTCTAAGGAGGACATGGGGGCCTTAGAGAGGTCACCTGAGCGCGCTGTGCCTCTGCAGCGAGACAATACAAGTACTAGTAACACCTGCTTCCCAGGCCTGTGCCTGGCACACAGTAGGTGCTCCTGTGTGTTAGCTGGTATCAGTGTCTTTACTATCATCATTATCATTATTATTATTATGACATCGTCATGTCACATCAGCAGCATCTCCCTCCCTGCAGAAGTGGCCGGCATTTTGGGGGCGGGACAGCGGAGAGCAGGGGAAGGGAGCAGACCTCCCCAGGCCCTCCCTCCTCCTCAGGCTCCTGCGTGGTTCGTGACGCCTCCGGGAACCTGAATGACACGGTGACCCCAGGCCTGGGCGCCTGCGAGGGGCTGGCCTGCGGCTACGGCTGGAACTTCACCGAGTGCGCCCAGCAGCACAACTGCCACTACGGCCTCATCAACTACTACCAGGTACCCGGGCCCCACGGGACACAGGGCTGCCGAGGACAGACATGGTTGGGGGGATGGGGGGTAGAGGTTTGGGCTCAGTCCCTGCCTGGGTGGACACTGGGATCCCGGCGGATGGTTGTGGACTCTGATGGAGCCGTCAGGACCCAGCCCTTGTGAGAAGAGGCGACTGGGGTGCCCCAGGTGGGGGCTCCGGGCCTGTCCCCCCACCATGCCTGCTCTGAACCCCGTGTCCCTGCAGACTATGAGCATGGTATCCGGCTTCGCACCCCTGATCACAGCCGGCATCTTCGGGGCCACCCTCTCCTCTGCCCTGGCCTGCCTCGTCTCGGCCGCCAAAGTCTTCCAGGTGAGGCTGCAGAAGGGGGGTGGTCAGTACCCAGAGGCCAGGTCCGGAGGGAGCAAGCAAGACCGGGTCCAGGCGGCTGCAGGGGAGAGGCGGGAGAGGAAGGAAGTTGGGGTCCCGGCCACAGGCTGAGCGCGTGTCCTGTGCCCGCAGTGCCTGTGCGAGGACCAGCTGTACCCTCTGATCGGCTTCTTCGGCAAGGGCTACGGCAAGAACAAGGAGCCGATCCGTGGCTACCTGCTGGCCTACGCCATTGCCGTGGCCTTCATCATCATCGGTGAGCGGCTGCCGGGATCCGGGTCTGCGGGGCAGGGCTGCTTTCCCTGCTGCTCACCTGTGTGCCCAGCGCCCAGCCGGCCTGGCAGGTGTCGGTGTAAGAAACAGGGGTGCACTGGCTGTGCCCTGAGGGGGCAGCCCACCCTGGTTTGCATTTGATGTCCTTTTACCTGGGGGTCTGAGAGGACCTCAGACTGAGGACATGAACTCAGACGCTCTGGGGCGGGGCTCCTGTGGCCATTCGGTGGGGTCTACTCCCACGTGGCTCTCCATCTCCTGAAAAGCTGGCACTTGCCAGTTTACAAAACATTGGCCCTTTGAGCTCCTCCAAACGCTGGGCCCATTCCACAGATGAGAAGGGGGAGACTCGCTGAGCCTCAGAGGCCGGTCCGGGCTGCCCCCCACTTTGAGGGTGGTGCCAGGTGGCTGCTTGGCAGAGTTGCCCAACAGGCCATCCTCTCTCTCCCTGGGTCCCTGCAGCCGAGCTCAACACCATCGCCCCCATCATCTCCAACTTCTTCCTGTGCTCCTACGCCCTCATCAACTTCAGCTGCTTCCACGCCTCCATCACCAACTCGCCCGGTGAGCAGCCCCTCACCCTCCACGGGGGCGGCACTTGGGGCTCAGGGATGAAGCAGGGGTGGGGGTGATGGGAGGCATGGATGCAGGTGGGCAGACCAAGGTCACCTCTCAAATCCAAAGCAATGAAAAGCACCATTTAAGTACTAGTAGCAGCCAACCTCTGTCGAGCCCTGCGGCGTACACCGTCGTGGGTAAATGTACCGCCGACGGCGCACAGAGGTTTTCCTAGGACCTTCCTCGGCCAGTCTTACCGGAGTCCGTGGTCTGATCCCCAGAAAAAGACGAGAATGGGCCCGGGCCACAGACGGGGTTGCTGCAGGTTGCACAGCGCAAACCTCCAGGGCCGCCCCTCGCGGGTGTCAGAGATGTGAATGCTTATTACGAGCGTTTTCTGGCCGATGGCAGTAAAGAGTCTCCAGGAAGACTTTTGCTAATTGTCCCCCCATTGCCGATGCGCTGGTCGCCGGGCAGCCTTGTCTATAGACCATGGGCCATGGTGCCCCCGCCTGGTGCCCGGGGCGGCTGTCGCTCGCGGTGGCCCTGGATGGGCTGCAGTGGGGAGCCGGGCAGAGCACATCCTTGCCCTCCACCTCACCTTGGCTCGGCCCCAGCCGTGGGAGCCGTGCTCTTGCTGACGCTGACGTCTTGCGGCTGCCTCCTCAGTGTCGCCTGCTGATGTGGCAGAACACCAGCCAACATCGGCGTGGGGTCCTCCTGGACCCTCCAGGCCCAGCCCCAGGAGGCAGGGGTGGAGGGTGGGCACAGGCTGGGGCCCCGGCTCTGGGCCCTTTGCCATTGCCACCCAGGCCTGCGCAGCAGCGCCGAGCGTGCCCACTGACCTGCGTCCCCCTCAGGATGGCGGCCCTCCTTCCGCTACTACAGCAAGTGGGCGGCGCTGTTCGGGGCGGTCATCTCCGTGGTCATCATGTTCCTTCTCACCTGGTGGGCGGCCCTCATCGCCATCGGCGTGGTCCTCTTCCTCCTGCTCTACGTCGTCTACAAGAAGCCAGGTGCGCGTGTCGGGCTGCGAGGGCCCGTGGCCCCCGCTCCCCCGAGGCCACCAAGCAGGCCGTCCGACCCCTCAGCCCAGCTAAGGGCCCTGCGTCGGGCTCCGGGCTCCCCGTGGCGGGAGGGGCCTAGGGGAATGTGCCCACTGAAAGCCCACACCTCACCCTGGGCACCCAGGACCCCGCCTGCCCAGGCCCGTCCTGAGAGTGGGCCCTGGTGTACACACCTAGGCCTGAGGGTAGCCAGGGCCAGCTGACGGTAGGGCAGGGGCACGGCATGGCCCATGTGCAGGGGTGTCTGCGTGCATGCAGGCAAGGATGCCGGGGTGACAGCCATCAGGGGGCGGGTGCAGAGCTCCAGGGAAACCCAGAATTCGACGTCTGAACGTGGCCTTCAGGCCACTGCCCAGGTCTGTTTGTCAAGGGAGGGGACCATTTGGCAGTTTAATACCTTGACGTACAACTTTTAAACAGGTAGCCGCATGGTATGTGCAAAGGTTAAGAACAGGTGCCAGGCGGCCTGCTCCCCTGGGTGCTGGGTCCTAAAGAATGCCACCCCCCCCCCCGTGTCTGCCTTCTCCTTGTGGTTCTGATCTCACGCTCCCCCCGCCCCCCTAGAGGTGAACTGGGGCTCCTCCGTGCAGGCCGGCTCCTACAACATGGCCCTGAGCTACTCCGTGGGCCTCAACGAGGTGGAGGAGCACATCAAGAACTACCGGTGAGCACAGCGTCGGGCCCGGGACCCGGGCCACGGGTCCTGCCTGGGAGGCTCCAGGCCGAGACCTGTCCGCTGACCAGGGCCGACCCGGGGTGGGCACAGCCCCCGCCAGGGAGGGAACAGAGGTGGCCCGCCTGGGGATCAGGGGACGGGGTTGACATTGCCAACCAAGGGGAGCAAGCACGAGGGGTGAGCTCTCTGTATCTGAGAAGAAGATGCTCTTCGCAGTGCGAAGGGCTCCATCAGGCCGACAGGTGGGGGAATGTCCCCACAAGGACCCGAGAGGCTGGCCGAGAGCCTCTTCAAAGCCGGTTCCCTCCTTAGTGAGGCGCATCCTGCCCCAGGCCCCCCTTCCCGACCCCCTTCCCGCCAGATCGTCATGCGAACGATCGGCTCTATTTATGTTGCTTCGCTGCGCCAGTGCCCTACACCGTCCCACCACAGCCTCTGAGGCGTATGAAATTACTAGCCCCATTCACAGACGAGCACGCTGAGGCACAGAGTGGTTAGGGAACTGGCCCCGGGTCACACAGCGGAGTGGCCAATTTTGTCTAACTGAGTCTGGTAGCTGCCCTTGACCATGACCCATGACCCTGGGCTGCCTCTAGACTCAGAGGCTGAGCCACCCACCCCGGTGATGACAGGGTGAGTTGGTACGTGACCGGCCTCCTCCCCGCCCCCCATCTTTACTCTCCCACCCGTGCCGGGCTGGGCAGCAGCACCAGGGGCAGTGGGGAAAAGGGTGGTTTGCCAAGTGGAGCTTTTGGTGGCCCGAGCAAGAAGGACAAAGGAGACCCAGTGTGGTGACCACCGTGAAATCTGTCAGGGCCCGAAAGCCACCCTTGGGTCCCGGACAGGAAGATGAGGTCCAGTGTGCAGTGGTTCTAAGCAGGGAGGCCAGGAGGTGGTGGAAATCCGGGCCCCGGCGTTGGCACCCAGACCCCCGTGGGCTCTGTCCGGATGGCTCATCCCTTTCCCCTTCCCCTCCTCAGCCCCCAGTGCCTGGTGCTCACGGGGCCCCCCAACTTCCGCCCGGCCCTGGTGGACTTTGTGGGCACCTTCACGCGGAATCTCAGCCTGATGATCTGCGGCCACGTGCTCATCGTGAGTGCCCCCTGGAGGTGGGGTGGGGTGGGGCTGTGCTCCTCAGGGGCCTGGGGCGAGATGTCCACCCACGGGACACCCCCTCCTCCTCCTCTCCCTCCCCTACGTCCAGCCCAGCGGGCAGCCTCCAGGGCAGGAGAGGGGCTGAGTTTCAGGCCAGGGGCAAAGGCAGTCCCTGATGTCACCTGCCCCCCCCCACCCCCCCGCAGGGACCCCGCAAACAGAGGATGCCTGAGCTCCGGGCCATCGCCAACGGGCACACCAAGTGGCTGAACAAGAGGAAGATCAAGGCCTTCTACTCGGACGTCATCGCCGAGGACCTGCGCAGCGGGGTCCAAGTTCTCATGCAGGTGCGCGGGCTCGGGGTGACCCGGAAGGCAGGGCATCCTGGGGGCTGGCTGAGGGCCCCGTTGCTGCAGCAGGAGCCCCACCTTCCTTGCCTCCCCACATAAGCCCTGTGGAATGCACAGGCCCCGGGGAACGGACTGGGGAGCCGGTGCGGGCTGTGCCACCTTGGGATCCTCTAGTCTTTTTTTTTTTTTTTTTAAATATATTTTATTGATTTTTACAGAGAGGAAGGGAGAGGGATAGAGAGTTAGAAGAATCGATGAGAGAGAAACATCGACCAGCTGCCTCCTGCACACTCCCCACTGGGGATGTGCCCGCAACCAAGGTACATGCCCTTGACCGGAATCGAACCTGGGACCTTTCAGTCTGCAGGCCGACGCTCCATCCACTGAGCCAAACCGGTTCGGCGGATCCTCTAGTCTTGAGTGTTCTTTTAAAGATATCATTTACCAACGGCAGAGTGAAAAAAAAAAAAGTTAAGGATATAGTTTTCATATGCAGACCTACTCAGTGGTAGGAAACCACCTGGCAGGTCAAGGTTGCGAACATTCCTCTGGGCATTTTACTGCTCGGTTTTCTCATCTGTGAAATGGGCTCCATAGATGACTGACAGGTGTTGATTCTGATTCAATATATGGGCATCCCTTGTCATAGTTTTAAAGATTTCTCAAAATTAAAAAAAAAAAAGAACATGTAGGGTCTCCTTTTGGGGTTACGCCACCACTTTAAAATGATTAACTTTGTTATCTGAATTCCACCTCGAAATATTAAATAATATTTTAGACATTAAAAAAGCAAACAGAGAGCTATCAAAGATGTATGGGTTAGATGGCCCAGGAATATGCCAAGTTTGACACCCATGTTCAAGCCCCTTATTGAGAAATAATTCGAGAGAGAAACAGGCGCTGGGATAATTAATCCAGGACAAATGGGACAGTCCAGTCGCCAGCCAGGCCTGGACAGGCCACAGGGGTCTTTGCCTTTCTCATGGTGTGTCCAGGCCCACAGGACCCTGGACAAGGGGGTGTATTTCCTGGGTCCTTTGCCACGTGGGGGAGAGAGCAGCCGGGCCGAGAGCCCCACCCTAGTCACAGACCAGGGCCCCGGGGGTGTGAGGCCTGACTCCCCACCTCGTCCCTCCCCGCTGCAGGCC
This sequence comes from Myotis daubentonii, assembly GCF_963259705.1. Lineage (NCBI taxonomy): Eukaryota > Metazoa > Chordata > Mammalia > Chiroptera > Vespertilionidae > Myotis > Myotis daubentonii. The sequence goes on along the minus strand of NC_081854.1, from coordinate 53,026,949 downwards.
GTGGGTCTGGGGAGGATGAAACCCAACATCCTGGTGGTCGGGTTCAAGACGAACTGGCAGTCGGCTCACCCCGCCACGGTGGAGGACTACATCGGCATCCTGCAGTGAGTGAGGGCTCGCGGGGGGCGGGGTTTGGGGTCTGTCCACTTGGGCCCTTGGGGTCTCTGGGCCTTGGGAAGTGCAGGGGGAGCAGTGTTGACGTAAGAGGCTGAGTCACTGGCTCAAAGCTGAGAAAGGGGCTAAGCAGGTAACACAGAGAGCAAAGTGGCCCAGGCATGGGGCGCCAGGGAGCAGTGGGGACTGTGGCGAACTGGAGACAGGCTCTCGGCTCCAGTCAGTTGTGCCAGGAAGAAACATGGGCCAGCGTTGCCAGATCTGCCGGTTTTACAGAGAAGCTGAAGCTATGGGTGTTCAGGTGAAAACCTGTGCCCGCCTGTGGGCTGCAGGACAGATGCAGGTAGCCAGCGCGAGGAGCTGAGGTAGCACCTAGGAGCAGGCGGTGAAACCAGCCCTCTGTGGGGGCGACAGCATGGGGAGTGGACGGGGGGTTAACTCCACACCCTTCCTCATTTATCTCGCGGGAATGTTACAGCAGGAGGTGGGGACACCTGCTCTCCGCTCCCCCAGCTCCCGCATCCCACGAGTCCAACCCCTGAAAGGTCCCTGTCCCAGAGACGTGCAATCCTTAGCCTGTTAGATCAGCCCTAATGGGGGGCCCTGTGTCCACCTGCAGTGAGTGTACTCTGATACGTGATCCATATAGACAACCCCTTCTTCAGTGTGTGAGCGTGGGCGGGTTACTCCCCAAACTCGGCTTTTGTGGCTGTGAAATGAGGTAATAATTCCCACCCACCCCCACCTCTGTTGCCAGAGTCGTGGGGATTATTGAAACGTATCAGGAGGACAGGGCCCGGCTCGAAGACTGGTCTGACTCTGTTTCCCCCTGAGTGCAGGGTCCTGGGATCCACAGTGCACCAACCGCAGAGCCAGAGGGTCCTGGGGACCCTCCGTGCTGCCTGCACATTGCCCAGATGGGGAGACTGAGGCCCAGGGAGGAGAAAGGGGATGGTGGGAGGCAGGCCAGCTCCAGACCTCCGGTTTTGTGGGGGCTGGCGGCCAGGGCTGCAGGAGCCTGACCCCACCTCCTCTCTTTCCAGCGACGCCTTTGATTTCAACTACGGAGTGTGCGTCATGAGGATGCGCGAGGGGCTCAACATCTCGGAGGTGATGCAGGCGCACAGTGAGTGCACGCCCCGCTGCTCGGCACCCCTGTCAAAATCCGCAACAGGATCCCAGAAAGTTCTAGAACCCAATTTTTTTTAAGTGGTCATGGGACGAGAGGGGGAAATGAGTAAGGAATGAAGGCCACAGACTCCTAGAAAGTCGGCTTTTCATGGCCCCTTAGAGCTCATCAGGTTCCCAAATGGAGAAACCGAGGCCCAGGGCGGGGACGTGGTCCATTCAAGGTCACGCGTCCCGCTGGGGGCAGCCCAGGCCTCAGAGGGGCCGGAGCCCGGTCAGTGCTTTAGTGACCAGATTGGCTAAGAAGGGCCCGGAAAGAGGGGAGAGGAACGCCCAGGGGAACACCCGCTAGGAAAACACACAGGAGGGCCAGGGAAACGGGACGCCTTGGTCTCCGAGACCATCGCTGGGCGCGGAGAGGGATGTGTGTAGCGTGTAAAGTCACGTATGAACATGCGGACTCTGAGTTCATGTGAAATAAACGACACGCATGAAAACAGATGGGGGCTGTGGGCCGGGGGAACGGAAGGGGCGGCCGCTGTTTCTCGCAGGCAGGGCTGGGGTCCTGTCACCGAGGCCAGGCCTGCCCGGCACGGGGCACAGGGCACGGGGCATGGGGCACGGGGCACGGGGCAGTCATTGAGCATTAACGCAGAGGGTCTTTGCGAGTGGCAGCCAGGCTCCTGACGACGCTGATCCAGGCGCTGGGGGTGCGGAGGGAGCTGCTGGGAGACGCAGGGGACGCACATCAGACAGTGTCGGAGGGGCCCAGCAGCCTCTCTGAGCAGGGGCCCTGGGGGGAGGCGCTCCTGGTTCCGGGGCACCCACCACCAGGACTGCGGGGGGGAAGGGAGCCCTGTCTGAGGGATGGAGCAAGCGGGTGGGGCTGGAGCGAGATCCGTGGAAGGTGGGGTGTCAGACTTGCTTCCTTGCAAAAGGGGGAGAAAGAACCGGGGGTCCTGGGCGAGGACAGCCTGGAACACAGCTGCTGACCCTCTCTTGCAGTTAACCCCGTGTTTGACCCGGCCGAGGACGGCAAGGAAGCCAGCGCCAGCAGGGCCCGGCCGTCCGTCTCTGGCACACGTGAGTCCCCAGCCCGCTCAGGGCTCGTGGCAGCTAGTGGGGGCCGCGGGGGAGTTTGGTCAAGGGCAGGAGGCCCCTGGGATCTCTGGGGTGGGGTAACTGTGGGGGAGGGGTGGCTGGGGCAGCATTGATGACTGCAGACCTGACGGGGAATTCGGTGTCTGGGCAGCTGGGCATCGTGGGAACACACCCAGCAGGCTCTGGGGCCTGTGTCCCTCCCCCTCAAGGCTCTCTGGCCATGCTCAACTGTCAGGGGAGGGGCAGGGTTCTCCTTCAGTTTCTCCCTACCCTCTCTCTGGGAGGCAGGGGCACCCACAGTGCAGGAGCCAGGGCATCCTGTGGGCATCTGTGAGGGGCTGCTGGGGGTGCCCTGGGCCACTCCTTCCCCCAGGCATGTCCTCAGCAGGGCGCACAGCCCCGCAACAGCCAGTCCACCGCCCAGGGCAGCTGTCGCAGGCAGACTCGGGCGTGTGAATGAGCTGCCCTGGGTGACCGCCCCTCCGCTCCGCTCCTCAGTGGACCCCGAGGCCCTGGTGCGGGAGGAGCAGGCCAGCACCATCTTCCAGTCGGAGCAGGGCAAGAAGACCATCGACATCTACTGGCTGTTCGACGACGGAGGTCAGCGCCCCTGCACACACACACACACACACACACACACACACACACACATACACATGCTCTCCCCGGCCGTCTTCCCTCCGCGGCCCTCTGTCTCTTGGCCTGTCCTTCCTGGCCGCTCTTGACACGGGCTCTGGTGGGACCTCAGAGCCCTGCAAAGGGGGAACCGGGGCCCCTGGGCCCACCCCTGGGCTTAGGGAAGCTTAGGCGGGCTCCTCTCTTGGTCCCCAGCTTTTCAGCTGTCAAATGGGGACTTCCAGGGAGGAACCATGTCAGCGTGAGCCGGAACCTTCAGACTCGATGGGCCTCAGGGTTGCAGCACACAGCATACATGGGGAAGGGGGGCTGGCGCCCAGGAAGGCTCAGGAATATTGACTTCCCACAGAAATACGCTCTCGCCCATTTTTCTTAAAACCCATGACTCAGCTCTATCGGCCCAACCTCTGATGTTTCTGCTCTAATATGTTCTCTGAGTGACAGCCGCCTTGACTGAGCACTTACGCTCACATGGGTTCACCTAATGCAGCCCCCTGGTAGGAACTATTATTAACCCCCTTTACAAATAAAGAAAGTGAGGCCCAGGGTGGGACATAATTTGTCCAAGGTTACGCAGTCACAAGTGACAGCCGGTCCTTGGCCTTGTGAGGAGAGATGACAGGGAGGGCTGAGGGCCCCCACCCGCTGGTCAAATGTTCAATCTTCAAGAAATGCCCGAGATCCTGATTTTAAGTGAAATCCCCCAATTATTACACGCCAGCTCACTTATTTGAAAGCATGGTGCAGGCCAAATAAACCTGAGCCCACAGAGCCCTGTGTGCCACTCTGGTTTACTCCGGCATGCCCATTATACAGATGGGCAAACTGAGGTCTGGAGATGGGAATTGGTGAGAACCCAGAGAGAGCTCCACCCTGAGAGCATTTTCCTCTTGATTCCTGGGACCCTCCTTGCCAGGCCTCACCCTCCTCATCCCCTACCTCCTCGGCCGCAAGAAGAGATGGAGCAAATGCAGGATCCGAGTGTTCGTGGGTGGCCAGATCAACAGGATGGACGAGGAGAGGAAGGCGTAAGTGGGGAGCAGGCGGTGTTCCCTTGATAAAATGCAGATGCCCCAGTCCCGACCATGACAGGGAGGGATGTTATATTTTAAAATCACACATCTGTTCAGGGAGAAACCTGTGTGAAAAGAAGGATGGAAAAGATCCCTCCTCCTGGGAAATGAGGCAGAGCTTAGACTCCACAGGGCCATGTCCCCGTCAGGCGTGGGTGGCCATCCCTGGTGAGACAAGAGGTGACTTTAAACCTATTTTTATGGACTTCAGAGAGGAAGGGAGAGGGAGAGAGAGATAGTAACATCAACAATGAGAGAGAACCATTGATCGGCTGCCTCCTGCACTCGCCCCACTGGGGATCGAGCCCCCAACCTGGGCATGTGCCCTGACCAGGAATCAAACTGTGACCTCCTGGTTCATGGGTCCACTCTCAACCCCTGAGCCACCACGGCCAGGCCACGAGTGACAGCAGTGGCCAAGAGATGGGGCAGCAAATGCTATGGAATAAGCGACAGTTCTCCTAGACTTTGTGGCTGACTCTCTGCTCAGGGACCCAGGCTTACCTCCTACCTAAGGCAGAGAGGGTGGGCCTGGCTGGGGGCGTGGCAGGCGCCGGCATCCAGCCAGAATCTGGTGACATTGGTTAATTTGCCTGGGTTTTATTGGTCACCTCTTTGATCAGATGTATAGACACATTAAAAAGTGAGGTGTGCAGCCCAGAGCTGGTCACAGGTACTGGCCAAATACTTTTCCATGTCACTCGTCATCAGCTGACCTGCCTTATCAGAATGCATTTATCGTCTGCTCCCTCCCCTACTCCCCGGCCAGGTTAGAATGTAAACTCCACGAGAGGGCAGGATTTGCTTTGTTTTGCTCACTGCTGTGTCCTCAGCGGGCGAGCAATAAAAATTTGGGGAATGAATAGATACATTGAAAAATATTTCTATATTATAAAAAAAATATATCTCCATCTTTCCCTGGCGTGGCTCAGTGGTTGAGCGTCGACCTTTGAACCAGGAGGTCACAGTTCGATCCCTGGTCAGGGCACATGCCCGGGTTGCCGGCTGGATCCCCAGCTGTGGGGCGTGCAGGAGGGAGACAGACAATGATTTTCTCTCATCATGGGTGTTTCTCTCTCTCCCTCTCCCTTCCTCTCTGAAATCAATAAAAAGAAATATTTTTAAAAAAATCTCCATCTTCCAGGATCATTTCTCTTCTCAGCAAGTTCCGACTGGGATTCCAGGAAGTTCACATCCTTCCTGACATCAACCAGAAGCCGCGGGCTGAGCAGTGAGTCCTGTGGGGGTGGGGGCGGAGGTGGGGGGGGGGCAGGCAGAAGGGCGGCTTGTGCCCTGTGACCCCTCTGCCCTTTCTCTCGGGTGAGCCAAGGGCAGGGGCGCTGTCCTCCCGCCTAGACTGGAACGGGCTCATGGAACGAAAGAGGAGGGAGGGGGTTTGCAGGTGTTTAGTTTCCCGTTTGCGTTCCTTCCGTTGCGTATCGGAGCTCTGGCCTTTGCCAGAAGCACACCTGGGTGGAGGCCGCCTGGGCGGAGGCCGGCGAAAGCTGACACTGATGCTTTTCTCAGAGCAAGTGTTTTTTTGTGTTTTTGTTGTTGTTGTTACTTCTCACCCGAGGATATTTTTCCACGATTTTTAGAGAGAGTGGGAGAGAGTGGGAGAGAGAGGGAGAGACAGAGAGAAACATCGAAGCGAGAGAAACACATCGACTGGTTGCCTCTTGCAGGTGCCCGACCAGGGCCCAGGTCAGGGTCACGTGCTCTTTAAGCTCGTCCTGGTGCGTGGAAACCAGGCCGTCTCACCTGGTGTCCCTGCTCGCTCTGTGCCAGCACCAAGCGCTTTGAGGACATGATTGCGCCCTTCCGCCTGAAGGACGGCTTCAAGGACGAGGCCACCGTGGCCGAGATGAGGCGGGACTGCCCCTGGAAGATCTCGGATGAGGAGATGAACAAGAATAGAGTCAAGGTGCAGAGGGAGAAGGGCCTCGCTGGGGGGAGGGGTGACAGCCATTTTTGCGGGTCAGGACTCTGGGCCCATGTGTCCTGAGCTTCCTTAACGCCCTCCCCTGGCCCCCAGCCCTGCTCCCCTCCCCCTCACACCCAGCCTCGGAGGCATCCTCCAGCCACAGTCACTGGGCTGGGCTGAAGGGTACCCGGCTGTGGGTTGTGGAACTCACAGTCATCCTGGACCTGAGGTCCTGGTCCTCCCGCCCACGTTGACTCCCCCTCGTCATGGCGATGGACGGCCGGAGTCCGTCTCTCTGTCTTCCCCAGACTCTTTGCCCCGTGGGGACTCTGAGACAAGTGGGGAGGCCAAGGGAGAAGTTGTCCAGCAGCCTGGCTCCTCCCCTTAGCCTGTAGCCCCGCCCCAGATGCAGCCAAAGCCGTGGCCACCCCCTCCCCAGAGGGCACCCTCAGGACTTTCCTAGGGGCTGAAGGAGCCTGGTGGCCACCGTGGCTGTTCTGAGGCCAGGGGCTCGGGGATCACAGTTTGTCACCCCGGGGGGTGGGATTGCTGCTCTCACTTGGTGAGCGGAGGGCAGGGATGATGCTAAACATCCTTCAGGCCACAGGACAGTGCCCACAAGAGTTCCTCCTCCCCTAATGTCGGTAGTGTGAGGCCCGGGGGCCCTGACCTAGGTTCATTCACTTCCCTCGATTTTCCATTCTCTCAAATGGGTGTCCCTCTCCTGCCAGACTCGGGTGCCAATCATTTCTGAACGGTTTGGAGACAGGCCTTGGGCTGGGCGGGAGCCTCCCCCACACCCCGGCCCCACACAAGCTTTGGGGATTCCTGCCCAGACGCACACACAGCTCCCAGCTCCTTGGGAAAAGCCAAGAGTCCAAACGAGGCTCTCGCCGACCCTCTTATGGAGGATCGTCCCACCCCTGCTCGGTTCCACCGTGTCAGAGCCTTCCGCACACGCGTGGGCTCTCACTCCATCTCCCCCAGACTCCCCTGGGGCGGGCCTCATACTCATTTCACAGATGGAGACAGGGGAGCCCAGGGAGTCAGCGTGCCTTGCTCAGTCCTCTCTATGCTGAACTATCAGCTGTCCCAGCACCACGTGAGCTGGTTCCCCCCATAACTCCGCCTTTGCCATGGTCATAAGGTCAGGCAAGGAGAAACCCAGGAGGGCTTCGCACAGTAGGGCCGCTTCCTCCTCGAGGCAGGAGAACGGATAAGGATAGGGACAAGGCACGCATCCTGTCTGAAATGTTGCAGAGGCCCCCGGGCTGGGTGGGGATGCTCCTGGGGACCTGGGTTGTGACCGGTGGCTTTTCCTCGCCCAGTCCCTGCGGCAGGTGCGGCTGAATGAGATTCTGCTGGATTACTCCCGAGACGCCGCGCTCGTGGTCATGTGAGTAGCGGAGGGGGCCTGGGTGGCGGCTTTGGGAGGGTGGCCCCTGCTGGGGACCTGAGCCGCCTTCCCCTGTGAGATGCAAGGGCCCACAGTCTCACCCGAGTGCCTTAAACAGAAGTCTTAACTTCACAGGGCTGAAGGTCTTTTTTTTTTTTTTTTTTTTTTTAAAGGGTTTATTGGGCCATTGCTAGTAAAAAAAAAAAATAAAAGGCAGGAGCCGGCCAGCATGGCTCAGTGGTTGAGCGTTGACCTATATGAACCAGGAGGTCATGGTTCCATTCCCGATCAGGGCACATGCCCGGGTTGCGGGGCTCAATTCCCAGTGTGGGGTGTGCAGGAGGCAGCCGATCCATGATTCTCTCTCATCATCAGTGTTTCTATCTCCCTCTCCCTTCCTCTCTGAAATCAATAAAAATGTATTTTAAAAAATAAGGAAGGAAGGAGGAAAGGGAGAAAGAACCAGGTCCTGGGACAGGGGGTCTGAGCCCCGCGGCTCTGCCTGGCGGAAAAGCCAGCATGTCCGCTCCTGGAGTTGAGCGCCTTATACACCAAATGGAGGGACAGAGATCTGGGTGGCTCTGAAAGCTGCGAGGTGGCCACAGCGTCCACAGGAAGACGTGCCCGTGCCCGTGGGCTGGCCGGGGGCAGAGACGGGAGAGACCACGTGTGAATAAGCAGAGGCTCCTGGCGACGGTGGCGCCTGGCGGCTCCCCCTTGTAGGTAAACGTGGACAGAGCTCCTGGCAGTTAGCAGATGTTCCCACACACACTCAGGGCGTGCCCGGCGTCTGTTGGTTTTGCCCGGCAGTTGTTAACCATCCACCCCTCTTGTCTCCTCCTTCCGCCCTCTGGCCTGAGGCCATTTACTTTGGGGCAGCTCACAGCGCAGGATGGTCAGGGCCAGCTGTCCCAGCCCGAGGCCTCCACCGTCCCAGGCCTCCCTGCCGCCCCTCACCACTGCTCTTCCCTTCCCTGTTGCCTTTTCCTGCCGAACTCGTCTTGGCAAAGGGGACCCAGGTCATTCCGGAGGGAAATCGATTTCTGCTTGTTTGGGAATCACCCAGCCCTCTTTGGCCGCCGGCCACCCCCAATGGATGTCGGTGCCAAGTCTGGGCAGCAGGAGCAGAGGCCGCCCCAACCCACTGCCCAGGCTCCGAGCCGGTCAGCCCTCTGGCTTCCGTTGCCGCTGCCCATCCAGTAACCCACCAGAGCTGAGTAAGTGGGAGGAGACGGTGGCACAGAGAGGGTCTCACGGTGGCTTTACTCTCTCGGAGGAAGACGTGGCCAGTGATGCCACCAGAGTCCCTTCCCCGGGAGGCCCAGCTCAGAGGCGAACACCGGCCTTCCTTGCATTTCCCGGGACTAGGCCCCTGGGAATCCTGCAGGCCAGCCAGCGGCCTGTGGAACCTGTTTTTCCTACCTGAACCCAGGATCAGGGGCCTGATGCAAAATGACAATGTGGGAGCCCTCTGTTCAAAACCCATTCGGAATCTCAGGATGGTGTCAGCGGGCGTCAAACCCAGCGTGAGACCCTTCGGGTTGTGCGAAGTACGGGTTGTGCAAAGGTGCAGTTTGAGGCCTGGGAAACTGGCTCGCCCCACACTGCCTGGGGCTCGTGGGGAGATGGATTTTTTTGTACAAAGCAAATGCTTCCTTTAATGAGGAAAGTGCTGGGTTTATCTCAGCCTCTGGCCAGTATGTCTCCAGAGAATGTCCCCAGGGCAGGGGTGGCCTGGGAGAAGCCTGGGTCACAGTGCAAGGTGGTGGGACTGGCTTTGAGCTGGGACGGCTCCCCAGCGTCTCCTTGGGTGTGGTGGCTGGTGTGTGACATGGCCCTTCTCTGAGCCTCAGTTTCCCTGATTATAGAAAAGAGCTACACGAAATGACTTCCAAGATTCTCTTCCCCTCGGGCCTGTTATGGTTCGAGGTTAATTTGCCACCTGTTGGCACTGCTCCCCTCCTACTCCCCCCTCACTCCCCAGACCCCACAGGGAAAGCATGCCCTGCCCGCCAGCCTCTGTGGGATTAGCCGATACACAGAACACTGAGTCCAGTCGCCTCAGAGCAGCCGCCTGCACACAGCGTCCCACCCCGGCGGCAGCTCCAGCTGTTGGCTGCGGGCCGCTCCTCTGGGACAGCACGTAGCTGCATTTTTTGCATCACTAATCTCCAACGCAGACTGCCGCCCCACCTTCAGGGGCCTGGAAAATGACAAATTCCTCCATTCCTTCCAGAGACCCGCATTCCCCAGAACTTCCAAGGAAACAAATTCCCCCAAGCCCCAGGAAAATGACAGAATCCCATTTCCCAGCATCCTCAGATGCACGGGCCATGCTCCAGCGAGGGGTGAGGCAGAATCTGGTTGTTTGCTGCTTACAAGTCCGGCGTTTATCTGATTGTGGCCGTGTTTCAGTTCCGCTTAACCTGCGCCGAACCACCCTATAACCAGCCCGACCAGCTCTGCCCGGATCGACAACCTTATTTCTGGTCTAACTTGGGGGGTCTAGACCCTTCTTTTTCTCTATAAAGGCTCCCTCCTCAAAGCCCAATAGTGATAATCAAAGTAATAATCAGCATGCATTGATTGAGCCTGTCAGACACTCAAGGTATTGGGCCTGATTAATTTTCAAAACTCTACGAACTGGCTCTATTTTAATCACCCGCCCCCGCCCCCCCCCCCCCACACACAGACACACAGACACACACACACACAGACACATACACAGAAATGTGCACACACACAAAGACACACGCACACACACACGCACACAGACACACACACGCACACAGACACACACACACAGACACACACACACATACGCACACAGACACAGACACACACGCACACAGACACACACGCACACAGACACACACGCACACACTTTGGAGATGAGGACATTGAGCCGCAGAGAAGTTAAGCAACTTGCCTGGGGCCTCACAGCTGTGCAGCGGGGCGGGGGTTGGGCGGTGAAGCCGTGACACCGGTTCTGAGGCAGGGTCACCGGTTTTGCATGTGGCTGAGATCCAAGGCCGCCTTTCTTTGTGGCTAAGAGCTGCAATTCCGGGCAAAAAGCCCCTTGCCCAGAGTGGCCTTTTTTCTCAAGGTGAGTAGCTTAACACGCACACCTCCTGCGAGCTGGACTGGCGCGTCAGCGACTGGCGCTGGCCCCCGCGGGAATGAGGGGTGTCCCCCGCCCCCAGACGCAGCCACCGGTCCCCTCGTGGCCTTGGAGGTTTCTGAATTTAGTGCCTGAAAATGCTGTGCTGGTCCCCAGAGGGCATTTCAGCCTTTGGCATAATGTAACTCAGGAAGGTCGGTTTCAATATGCCCACTTCCCTTTCCCCAGAGAGTCACCAGCCACAAACTCATTCTAACTAAATGTCCTTGTTCTCCCTGCCTTCCCCAGTCCTGGGGACCTTGCTTTTTACAAGAGGGTAGTGTCCCAAGTGGAGCTTTATTTATTTATTTTTTTATTGATTTCAGAGAGGGAGAGAGAGAGAGAGAGAGAGAAACATCAATGGTGAGAGAGAATCATTAATGATGAGAGAGAATCATTGGTAGGCTGCCTCCTGCACGCCCCACACTGGGGATCGGGCCGGCAACCCGGGCATGTATGTGCCCTGACTGGGAGTCGAACCCGGACCTCCTGGTTCATAGGTCAACGCTCAGCCACCGAGCCATGCCAGCCAGGCCCGAGTGAAGCTTTTGAGGGTGGAGTTTTAAATAAGGGGCAGCTGTTTAGGGGCCTGGATTCTCCTTCTCAGTGGAAGTGGGGGTTGCAGGGAGCCAAGGCAGCTGGGGTGGGCGGCCCCAGGACTTTGGGTCAAGTCCCAGCTCCGCCACTCACCAGCTTGGTCAGTAATAACAAGTGTGAGAACAGCTGCTGATGGGATGAGCCGCAGGCGAGGGGCCCCCCATGTGCTCGTCTTCCTCGGGGCTCTCAGACACCCCAGGAGGGAGCTGTGTGTGTCCTTGCTCGAGGGCAGAGAGCCATCTGTTAAGCCACATGGCTGATGGCGTGACAACGCCACGACTCAGAAGGCTTCTCTGACACCAGCGTCACGCGGCCCCATCCTTTCTGCCCCGTGTCCCCAGCTGTGGGCCCTGCCTTCCCCCCAGGGTTGTTTTTGAGGTTCAGCTGAAATAAAACCAGCAGGTGTGCAGTCCCACCTACGGTGCTGGGGCCCCCACTTCCTGTAACCCAGCTGGCTCTGTGAGACGCCGGCTTCTCCCAGCACCGAGAGCGGGGCACCTGTGGCACCACGGTGCCTTTTTGGAATCTCAAGATGGTAAAAAAGCCACTGCCTGAAACAGCCATGAGAATATGGCGGACCAGCCTCCCTGAGCAGCGAGTTATTTGCGCAGCTTTGCAGTTGGGACCAGGGGCCCTCCCAGGGCGAGGGCGGAGACCTGCTCCCAGGGCCTCACCTATAGAGCAGGACAAGGACATGCGTGTGAAGGTGTTATGTTGTGGCCACAGTCAGGTGTGTGGCTGGAGAGGCAAGACGGCCTGATTGGAGTGGCCTGAGGGGTGGGATCACACACTTAACATCCCAACGGATCGGACCATGTTCTGGGCGCAGGAGAAAGGGGAGTGAATAGGACAGACCCGCCTGCTCGTGAGTGAACATCCATTCTAGTGCAGGGAGACAGACAATGGATGAATGAATGAATGAATGAATGAATGAATGAATGAAAAGAGGGTTTTGAGAGTGTGAAGTGCTGTGGAGACAATGACACAGGGTGATGTGAGAGAGATGGGAGACCTGCTCTGTAGAGGGAGCGGGGGAGAGGGGTGACCAGGGAAGCAGGTGCACTTGAGCCAGGATCTAAATGATGCAAAGGAGTCAACCAGATAAAGAGCCGGTGGCGCTGCCTGCCAGGTGGAGAGAGCAGCAGGTGCAAAGGCCCTGGGGCAGGAACAAGCTTGCCATTTTGTCCAGGGGTGATTAGAAAGCTGCCGTGCTCTAGGGCTGTGAGCAAGGCTGAGGGTGGGAGCAGGTAAGGCCCGGGAGGCTGGTGGGGACCAGATCATGGTGGCTTACAGGCCATGGCTTCTTTCAGAAATGCTCCATGGCCGGAAGTACACTTAGAGTCGCTAATAGGGAGGATGACAGGTCATTCTGGGGTGGCCGGGAGGAAGGGCTTGGAAGGGGTCACTAAACAGTTGCCGTTCAGAAAGCCAACTACGATCTGGGCCGCGAGCGGAAGGCCCCTGGGTCATTCCCCGTCTGCCTCTCCCCCGCCCCCCAGCACCTTGCCCATCGGGCGGAAGGGGAAGTGCCCGAGCTCGCTGTACATGGCCTGGCTGGAGACGCTGTCCCAGGACCTCCGCCCGCCCGTCATCCTGATCCGAGGGAACCAGGAGAACGTGCTCACCTTCTACTGCCAGTGACGCCAAGCGTGGCCACGCCTGCCCGAGGCCGAGGGCGCATCCCCTGGGACACCCACCTCTCCCCGGGAGGAGGCCTGCGCTCCGTCCCGCCCCAGGATCTGACTGAAGAGGCTGCAGGTTTCCAAACTTTGGTCGGACCCCACTCCCCTCGGACCTGTCCTCCGGGCTTGGTTTTATGGGCTGGAGAAGGAGCCTTTGAAGCTGGGTGAAAAGTTCTCTGGCGGATCGGACCCATCGTCCTTTTAAGTTCTTCTGATTTTGATGGCAGCGAATTAAGATTTCAGTCTTTGATTGATAGACGAGTTTGAGTCAGAGTGTTGGCTGTTTGTACAGACGTTTCCGTGCCTGCCTCCTGCAAGGTCAGGAGAAGGGGCGCCCCACATGCACACCCCTGTCGCCCTCACCGAGGGACGCAGGGCTCCTGGAACCTCCATACTCATGCAAATTTCTCTAGCCACCTTTCACCCCCTGCGCTTTCAGTAATAATGCGTCTTCGGTGTTTTGCCTGCTTCGCTGGGGGACCAGGGACTTTCAAACTGTTCAGGGCTGCAGCCCACAGTGAGGGATAGATTTTATGTCGAGCCTTGGAACAGACACACTTATCCTCACTCGGGTGACGCACGCCGATCTGTGCTGCTCTGATTCTCCTTCTCCTTTGAATGTCAGTTGCCATCCACTCATGAGTGTGGGACCCACTAAAGGGGGTGACCCCGGTTTGAAAAACAGCGTAGACCTTCCTTTGTGCCCTGAGGTTTTTGACAAAAGCTGATGTGAGAAAGGTCATGTAGGTCTCACTGCCCTCTCCGTCCTCACCCCACAGGGAAGAACTAGCAAATAACACTCCAGGCGGCATATTGTCGGGGGGTGGGGGGCGGCGTATCAAGGAAGAGCTTCCAGGCAAGGGAGAGATTTAGGGAGTCTGGTGCCAGGGTGTGCAGCTTTAGATCTGGTTGGGGAGGGAGGATGGATGGTTAGGGATACAGGTATGGGGGGGAGGTCAGGAATGGAGAAGCAGAGCTGGGGGGTGCAAGATTGGACAAAGGATCCGAAAGGTGCATGTGCGGCCCCAGGTCGGGTGAAAGGATGGGAGGAGGGGCCACTGCTAAGAGACAGAGCCGGTGCATTGTGGGTGGTTGTAGAATGGGGGTCAGAGCTGAGAACCTGGGGAAGATGCGCCTTGTTCATGCACAGGTGTTGGGGTCCCGGGATTGAACACCCCCAGAATGCTTGCACCACCCATGCTTGGATGCGAGAGCAGAATGAACGTGAAGAGACTCCAGTGCTGGTGGGTGGGGCTCCCTGAAAGGGCATCTCAGTTCTGGGTGCATGTGTGTAGCATGCAGTGAGCTGTTGGCGGGCACGGCTGGCTGGGCCTTTTCCAGGAGACGGGTGGCGAAGGAACAAGGCGTCTTTGGGTCTGCTCAGCCCCCTCCCAGCCCCCTGATGCACCCTCAGTTATGGAGGGTTAGGACCGGACACTGGCATTTCTCCGGTCATGCGGCTGCAGAGAACAACGGCTCTGGTCTCAGCCTGTTCCAAGTCCCACCGGTCTTTTGCTCAGCGGGACTCCGAGTGCAGCGCCTGGCTGAGCTGTCTGACCGGGGACGGCGCCGCTCTCCCTGGGGGCCTCGGGAGGGCGCCTGCCTCAGCAGTTCCCCCAACTCCACATCAGATAAAACCTCAGTCAGGGCTTACAGTCCGGAGCCACATGGAAAACTATTTCCTGGCGCATGGACACTCCCTCTCCAGACCTCAGGGAGACCGGACCCAAGGACAGAACTTGCTTTGGCTTCAGGCATTAAATACTAAAAGCAAAACTTCACTCGGAGGGGGGCGGAATTTTTAACAATGATAATAGCTTTGGGGGAGAGGGAATGAAAGCCTTGAGTTAACAGTGAGGTCAAAACAGTGAAATGGATAAAAATACATTCACAGGCGGGGCGGGGCAGGGGGCGGGGGAGGCGGCGGGTAGGACTGACTTGTTTGGGAACACACTGTTTTTCAACTCTGCTGAGCGCATTGTTTTTTCAGCCCTGGATTGAACTTTTCGGAGCGTCCACGGGTCTACAGGTCACGTGGCCAGATCGCTGCAGGAGTATTTTCTGGAGACCTTTTCCCTTTGCTTCTCTTGCGTGCGTCTGCAGACTCACCGGGAGCCTGTTTTCTTCCGTGTTAGAAAAGTCTCCCATGATTTTTAATCTTGCCTCAAACCAAGAGATGGAGTGGGATGAGCCACAGGGTGGCCACCAGGGGAAGTGGATTTGAGTTTCCATCTCCCCCCAAAACTGGCCGTGTGACCTCGATACACCCCTTGATCTCTCTGGGCCTCAGTCTGTGAAAGGAGAGAACTGGCCCAGACCAGGTGTCACCAGCCAGCTGGCCTGCTGAGGACTGTGGTTTGGCCCACACTTGGTTGGTCAATGTCCTGGGGGGTGGGGTGGAGAACACATTCTCCAGGGCCCCACCCCGTGGCCCCCCCACTTCCTCTGCTGAGTGATCAGGAGCGCTCGAAGGCTGTCCGGGTCACTGTTGGGCTTCAGGGCACTGGGAAGGTGAGACGTTTCAGTCCACAGAGCCTCTCTGTGCCTTGGATGTAAAGTGCTCCACGTTAGTGAGTTTCAGTGTGTGTGTAGGGGGGGGGGGGGGACAGGGAGGTGTTTTCCCTGTGGTCCTTCCATTGTGTGTGCATGGGAAGCCTGACCCTCAGGCAGGTGGGTCATCAGGGCCTGGCCCCAGCCCACAGCCACACCCACCACCAGAGCAGTGACTCCTCTCTTATCTCTTCCCCCACCCCCCCGCCACCGACCCCCCCAATCCACTGCCCAGTCAGCTCCCAATTTCCCCTCCAGATTTCATATCCTCTTTTCGTTCCTGCCCACACCTGTCAGCAGAATGTTCCAGAAGAACCACCTGGCTGAGTGGCCCCCAAGCACATGCAAAACAGACAGGCTTTGCTTGTAGCTGTATATAACTCAGGGTGTCAAAAATAAAATAAAAATAAAAATGCTGCGTATTTCAAAAGTGTTCACAGACACGGGGCCCAGGAAGGCCCAGCCAGTGGCTTCATTGGCCATTCATTCCCCATTCGAAGTGAGGGTTAAAGTGAGGGTTCACTCACGCGTGACTTGAGTGACTCTGCTGAGAGGGAACCACAACACATTCCGTTTCTAAAAATACCGAGTGGGCAGAGCCTTGCGGAGAAGCACCTGGTGGGAAGGCCAGACAGCGGAATGTCACCCGGATGCAAGGCAGTGGCGGAAGGACAAGTGGTTTTCACGCCGGAGAGCTACAGAACCGGGAGATGCTCGGGGGTCCCGTCTTGGAGAAAGGTGGGGTGGGTGACAGTGAGGAGGTTTGGGACGCAAGGCAAAGGGCCAGCCCGCAAGGCACCAGAGCTGGGGCCACCCTGACAGGCCGGCATGATGGGTGTGGTTTGGCGTGGGCAAGGCTGGCCTGACCAGGTCGGAGGTAAGAGGGTTGGAGGGGTGAATGGAGAGGCCGGTAAAGAGGAAAATTGACCGAGTTGAATAGGAAGGCTGAGCAAGCAGAAGTGAGCTCCTGGAGGAGATGAAAAAGTTCCACCACTTAAACAAGGCTGTTCCTGTAAATGATGTCTGTAGCCGCCCGCATCTTTGCCTACGTGCTAGGCCTAGCCTGTAACCAGCTTGGGGAAGCTGGGTGTTTTGCTAGGGAAGAAAAAAAAGAAACTGACACACATAGCGACGGGTGCTATGACGAATAAAGCTGCCATCAGCATTCCCATGCAAGCCTCTAATTTCTTTTGGGTAAATCCCTGTAAGTGCAATGGCTGTGGTAGGGTGGGTGGGTGTTTAACTTTATGAGAAACTTCCAGACCATGTCCACAGGGGTGTCCTACCAGCCACCTAGGAGAGCTCTGATAGCTCCATATCTTTGCCAATACTTGGTGTTGCAGAAATTCACTCTAAAAAAGAGTTCCTGCCCGGCCGGTGTGTCTCAGTGGTTGAGCATTCACCTATGAACCCGGAGGTCACGGTTCGATTCCCGGTCAGGGCACATGCCCAGGTTTTGGTCTAGATCCCTGGTGTGGGGTGTGCAGGAGGCAGCCGATCCATGATTCTCTCTCATCATGGATGTTTTTCTCTCTCCCGCTCCTTTCCTCTCTGAAATCAATTTTTTTTAAAAGTTCCTTAGTGATTATTTCACAGGTAGGCTCGGGAGCCCGTGTACTGGACTCGTAGTTCCCTAAATACTAATGACTAACATTTCTGAAGCACTTCCTACGTGTCTGTATCTGTCCCAGGACCTTTAACGCTGTCCTATCATTTAAGCCTGAGCACCCTATGAAGTCAATTCTATTCTTCTTCTTCCTATTTTAAAGATGAGGAAATTAGGCACAGAGCTTAAGTAACTTGCTGAAGGTCACATAGCTCCTACATGGCAGAAGCTGGGTTTGAAAACAGGCAGTCTGGGTCTGAGTCCATGAGTTTACCCACTGAGCCCACACAAGTCCTGTGTACAGGTGCCCTTGGGGCTTACTCATAATTGCTACCATTATTATTGTTATTCAAATGTCACCCTTCCTTCAGAGTTCCAAGTTCACCTCTGCCATCCAGTTTTCTCTGTCTCACCCCTCTTCTTCTCTGTCTCTTGAAATCCCTGGATGGAATCATGAGTCCTTCAGAAATGTAAGGCGAGTTTGGGGCTGTCTTTTATTTTTGTATTTTTGTACCGTCTTATCACCCCCATTGTTTTTGTAAGGTCACCGAGCCCAGGGTCACTCGTGTTTATCCTTCTATTCCTGGCACACTTGTTGACTTGAATTTTATGTTTGTCTAAAGGTGCTAGAGGCGAAAGCACCAAAGAGCTTCCGAAGGGGCTGCTAGCTCCTTGGGACATAACCCTTGGGCAGGGGTCCTCAAACTTTATAAACAGGGGGCCAGTTCACTGTCCCTCAGACCGTTGGAGGGCCAGACTATAGTTTAAAAAAAAACTATGAACTAATTCCTATGCACACTGCACATATCTTATTTTGAAGTAAAAAACCAAAACGGGAACAAAGACAGTATTTGTATTTGCATGTGGCCCGCGGGCCGTAGTTTGAGGACCCCTGCCCTCGGGAATCACAGACATTGGATTGCCGTTTCCCGGGGGTGGGGGGCACCCCTTTACCCTCTTCCTACGACTGGAAATGGGGCCACCGGAGGGGCCCTGATGCTCATCACTGCAGCTAGAATTCTTAATTTCCCAGTGAGGCCGTCCTCTCCCGCCTGGCTGCCCGCTGTAAGGCCTTCGCTGGTTTCATGTGGCCTGGCTCCACTGGTCAGCCTCTAGCTGGGTGCAGGACTACCGGGTCATAATCAGTCATTTCCTTCCATCCTGACATATGAAAAGCTACATGATTCGTGGGACCCAGTGAAAACATAGGGCTCTTCTTCAAACTTTTTTTTTTTTAATCTTATAAAACTTCAACTTCTTCAAACTTTTATTCTGACCTTTCAGATGTTGACAGCAGAGCATTAAATCAGTTTAAGGCGAAGGTTGACCTTTGATAGGAAAAAATACCGCCCTAAGACATGACTTTTGGTTATAAAGTGTTAATTTCAGGCCGAGCTGGTGTTGCTCAGTGGTTGGAATGTCAGGCGGCGAACTGAAGGGTCCAGGGCTCGATTCTGGCCAATGTACTTGGGTTGCAGGCTCCATCCCTGGCCCTGACTGGGGCGCCAGTGGGAGGCAGTTAATCAATGTGTCTCTCTCACATCATGTTTGTCTCTCCCCTTCCCTTCCAACTCTGTCTTAAAAAAGCAATGGAAAATATGTCCTCAGGTGAGGATTAACAACAAAAAAGTTTTAATTTCTGACCGTCCCATGTGGTCACTTCAGGTCTCTGAGCTTCTCAGGCCGCCAGGCAGGCCTCCCCTGAGCTTGCCAGGTTTAGGGTGAGGTCCCTTTTCGGCCACATGACACACCTGGAAAAACAGATGTCCCAACAGGACTGGAGCGGGGATGGGGCCGGCACTATGTCAGCCTTGTTTTCAAGCCCCTTTCTCTACAGTTGGGAAGGAGGGAGTGTTGCCTTGAGAGCAGCCTTTGTGGTCACATGTTAGAAAACTTGAGAACCCTGCCCTCCAGGTCTCAGCCCCAATTTCGAAAAAAGCACCTGTCGACTGCCCAGAACGTGGGTCCCTTTCCAGCGTCTCCAGGTGCAATCGGCGTCTCCAGGTGCAATCGGCGGGTGGCCTGCTTGCCTTTCCCAGGGCGAAGTCCCACCCTCCAGGGTGTAAGGGGGGTCAAGGCGGAGGCCACATGGAAACTGGCCACAGGGGACCCAGGAAGGACGGCCCTGCTTCTTCCTTGCGCTTCTAATGCGCACGGGGCGCCCTTCTGGGTGGGCTCGCCAACGGGGGAGATGTGGGGAGGCCTCCCCGGTGGGTCGGTCGGGGTGCAGGGCCTGACGTCCCTCTGAGGGGAAGGGGGGCTGGACGCCTGGGGTGCAAAAGGGAGGAGTGCTGCTTTGTGAGCACACAATCTGCAGAGGCTGCCCAGCCGGGGTGGACCTGGCTGACCCTCCCTACGGCGCCGTGGGCACCCGGAGCTAGGGAGCGCCCCAGTGTCCTCGGGACAGAGCGCACCCCGTGATGGCCTCCGAACCCCGGCCCCCGGGCCGCAGCCCAGACGCTGGGTGACGCCACCGCGGCGGGTTGCATCAGCCGCGCCCACGTGCTCGGCCCGCCCCCTGCCCACGGAGCCGCCCTGCGATTGGTCCACGTCGGGGACGTGGCCTCGGCCTTAGCCAACGGGCGGCGGCCACACAGGGTTCCGAGCGCGGAGCCGGGCGCGGGGAGCCTATAAAAGGGACCCGAGGCGGGGGCGCGCCTGCGCGCCCCGGAGACGCGAACCGTCGTTGCGGAGCTTGCGGGCGGCTGCCCGGCACCTCGGAGGAGCCCACGGCGCAGCCGACATGGAGGCCGAGCCCGAGCCCGAGCCCGTCACGCTGCTGGTGAAGAGCCCCAACCAGCGCCACCGCGACCTGGAGCTGAGCGGCGACCGCGGCTGGAGCGTCGCCCGCCTCAAGGCGCACCTGAGCCTGGTCTACCCCGAGCGCCCGGTGAGCCGCCCGCTGCCGCCCCCCAGCCCGCCGTGCGTCCCCCCAGGAATGCCACGTCCGCCTCCCCTTTCCCTACAGCTTCTCCCTTCGCCGGTCTCCCCCGATCGTGGGTGCTTACCCCGTCACCTCCCCCAGGGCCGGGGTCTCCCCTCCCTGCCCCACCTCCGGGGGCACCCCGTCTCCCGGCCCGGCAGCTGTCACTTCCTGGTCCCGGCTGCCATCGCCCCGCCTTCCGACGGGCTGCCTTCCCCTGCCCCCTCTCCTCCTGCCCCCCCTGCCCAGACCCCCGCCCCTAGGTCCGGCTGGTAGCCCGAGCCGAGCCGCTGCAACAGCAGCGTGACCTTGGGGGAGGCCGTTCACCCTTCAAGCCTCAGTTTCCCCCCCCAGCGCCCGGGCGACTTAAGGGTTCCTCGTTCAGACCGCGTCCCCGGGTGGAAATTAGGAAACAGATGCTGCAGAAGGAGTTCTCCGGGTGTGGCCGGGGTCCCCTGGCGGGGAGGGCGGGGCGGGGCCGACCCCAGGCCGCCGGCTGGGGAAGCGGGGCGCTCGCCCGGGCGGGGTGTACGCGGGGCCCCACACCCAGGGCCGGACGTGGCTCTCCCCGGCCCGGCCCCTCCCTGCCACGCTCCGCTCCGCCGGGTCCTGCCGGGTCCCCGGGAGGAGCCGGCGCGTTGCGGGTGGAGGGAGGTGGGGAAGGGACGGCGCGTTGCGGGTGGAGGGAGGTGGGGAAGGGACGCGCCCAGGCGGAAGGAGGCGCCCGGAGTCCGGGCTTGAGGACTTGGGTTCCTCAATTACGGGGACTTCCTGGCTTTGTTTTGGTGGACACGTCTGTCAGTATCGCCCTGTCCCCTCCCTCCCTCGGCCCCGCCCTCCCACGTGACGGCGGCTGAGCGCTGGACAATATTGACTTTCCGCCCTGATGTTATGTAAGTGTCAGCGGCGTTCCTGGCTGCCCACAAGTGTAGTCCCGGGTCGGGCGGGCGGGAGGAGGCGGGGAAATGGCTCCGTCCGACCCCAGGAGGGGCGGGGTGTGCGGCCGCTCAGGCTGGGGACGGTTTCCCGTCCGTATTGGTTCCCTGTCTAATGTGGAAAGTGAGCTGTCCTTTTGAAATGTGCCTGTTGGTGTGTGTGCCTTCACCCGGGGGCTCTGGGGTTTCACCCAGGGGCCGCGTTGCCGAGCGAAGGGCTGTTGGGGACCCAGGAGGGTGAAGCAGGTGCAGTCTCTGGGCGGAGTGTTGGAGGAGAGCTTTCCCAGGGCCGCCTGGGGTGAGGAGCGTCGCTGCCATGAAGCCTCAGGACCCAGGAGTAGATGAGAGGCCTCCCAGATCCTAAATGTGGGCTTAAAACTTACAGCTGATTTGTTTTCTTTATGATAGTTGTTGGCTTAACACGTTTAATTGTTTAATCGGCCTCCTCGGTAAAAAAACACAGCGTCAATTTAGGCTTTTAATCGGGGAAGTAATTTAAATGGCAGGCAGCTGTGGATTGCAAAGCTTTTCCAGTGTGGGGCTTTTTTCATGTGTAGGACCCAGCTCTGCAGTAGCATTTTACAAAGTCATGTGCATCGCACTTGCTGATAAAGCCAACCGGTGAGAACACGGCATCCAGTATAGTAGTTTCTGTACTTGTTTTTGTCGCACAGTTGGTAAAAATCCGGATTGATGCAGTTATTGTTTTGTTTGTTTTAAACCACTTGTTTTATCATCTCAGGCTACTTGGCGGAAACAGCTTTATTCCAAGTGTTGCATAATAGGTTTTTCTGGCCAGAGTAGGTTGACAGGTTGGCGATCTCCAGTGTACCGACTGGCGTTTGAGGCCATTATTTTTAAGTACAATTCTCAAAGGAATTAAAAACAGGCTTTAAAAGTGAGATTTGTAGAAAGTGTGTGGAGTCCCTGTAGTCTCCCAAGTTACTGGAATGGATGAGAGGGGATGGTATCCAGACTCTAGCTCAGCGGTGGGCAAACTACAGCCCGGAAAAAAAAAAGACCGTACCCTTTTATGTAATGATGTTTACTTTGAATTTATATTAGTTCACACAAACACTCCATCCATGCTTTTGTTCCGGCCCTCCGGTCCAGTTTAAGAACCCATTGTGGCCCTCCAGTCAAAAGTTTGCCCACCCCTGCCCTAGCTGCTAGAGTAGCAGGTAGTGACCGTGGACAAGCCAATTTCAGACTTTCCCCCTTAAAACAGGAGTGCTGATCTCACAGGTTGTAGAAATGTCACCCACACTCCGTCTCCTCTGTGACTGCATCTGTGTGTCGGGAAATGTCTCTTCCGGGGCTCGAGTGTAGAATTGCTTCTTGTTATTTTGGGACAGTGCGAGGTGGGTTTGGTGGGGCCCACTTTGGGAGCACTTGGAGTTTTCTCTGAAACGAAACACAAGTGTTGAAGTCAGTTGCTGTAGGAGCCCCAATCAAATGTGTGTTTCTAGTGGCAGAAAGCAGTTTCCCCGAGTTAGTAGGTTGCTGTAGGTTTTGTGGACGAGATCATTTGCCATCCTAAATTTATTTATATGTGAGAGACCAGCTTAAACTTAAAGCACTTTCTTAAATAAAAGTTTTGTCTGTGGGGCCTTTGAAGAAACGTTTTCCTGTGATGTGCTGGGAAGAAACGCGCATTTAAATTACGTGTGCGAAGCAGTGTTTTCTGCGGTTGGGAACTCGTGGGTTAAACGCTGACTGCTGCTCTTTCTTTCCATGATAAGCGCCCAGAGGACCAGAGGTTAATTTACTCGGGGAAGCTGCTGCTGGATAACCAGTATCTCAGGGACTTGCTTCCAAAGGTACATGGTTTATATATTAACTTCCGAATGTTTTGATGATCTTGCCAGGTTGAGTTCAGGTGCTAAAGCGCCTCCATCTCTCTTTCAGCAGGAAACCCGGCATGTTCTGCACTTGGTTTGCAATGTGAAAAGTCCGTCCAGAATGCCAGGAACCAGCGCAAAGGTAGGTCTGAGTGGATACCCTGCGTCCTTCAGACTCTCTGGGGGGAAGAAAGGACATTGGATAAAACTCTTCAGAGAGATTTTATGGTCTTTTTATTGTCATGTTTTGTTTCGTCCCCGGTGAGAATTAGGAATTAGACACTTCCAATACGAATGAGCGTTTACTGCAACCGTGGCAGGCAGGGCCATATTGGAAAGAGGAGCTCCAGCCACTGTCTCTGGGCTGTGATGCGACCTGCAGAGGCTGCGTGCGCATCGCTGAAACTAGCAAGCCTCTCTACAGCGGGTTTTCATGGACTTGGGCACATAAGCTTCTTCCCAGGAACTTTTAATTTTTATAAAGAGTAAAAAAGAGAATATATTTTCTTTGGAAAATTTCATTGTGAAATTCTATCAAATGATCTTTAAAGACATATTTGACAGTCTATTTATGTTTCATTTCACAGTGTGCATTAATACATGCCACACTCTAAATTGGCATTATAGCGCTATTTCCTGAAACAGCTGAACATAGCATAGGAAATTCTCTCCTTTAGGTTGTTGGCTGGGCTGTATTTATAAATTGTGCTGGTCAAATTTAATTTCTTGGTTTAGTAAGTGTAGCCATAGAGATACAGTGCATTACCAGGAAGCATTCTCACCAATGATAACTTCATTGAAAGATTTTAATGAAACTATAACATAGTTTCTAGGAAAAAATATCAAATATATATATACACACACACACACACAACACATGTATATTTTGAAATTGTGTTAAATTTCAGAATATTTTTTACATAACATTGTATCTATTTAATTTTATTACATTCAGAGGTCGGGGTGGGGGACTAGCCATTCCCAGTGAAATCATTCTTTCAGCTTGATTTCAGCTGGTTGCATCAGGCCTTTGTCTCATGATCACGTTGCACTCACCTAGGTTGCTGAATCCACAGAGCAGCCCGCTGGCCCCACTCAGGGACCGTATCCTGGGGATTCCTCAAGCGATGGTGTGAGACTGAGGGAGTCTCTTCGGAACCTTTCTCCCTCTGGCTGGGAGAACATCTCGAGGTGAGTGTTACAATAACGAACCAGGTTTATGCACCATGAACAGGCCCGTTTGCATCCATTTAGGAATGAGGTGTGTGTACACTGTCTGCTTACAGAACTTTAAAATGGACAGAGTGCTGCTTTATAAGGGTTTCCCTAGAAAGATCTTTTATGAATTTAACCTTTCTCACTACACAGCCTTCTTGTCATTTAAACTCAGTTCCTGCTTATTTGTACTAAATCAACTCCATATGAAATGTGGAGAAATATATATCGAAAGGCATCTCCCCTCCTGCACGGCTGTGCTTCGCATGTGCTGACCTCACGGTGGGAGGTCAGTGCTGCTGCAGGAGAACAGCTGTTGGAAGCGCCGTGCAGCTGCTCTGCTGAGCCACTCGCGTGGCATTGGGTGACAGAGGTGGAGAGACGGTTTGAAGACATGTTCTGCCACGGACTGTTGATGGTGCTGGAACAAGGGCCATTATCTGTGGAGCCACGAGAGCCCTTTCCTTCAGAGCCAAAGCCAGAAGTGACTGTCGCTCTTTTATACGTGATGACTGATAGCGCCAGGTGTTTGAGGATGAGGAGTTGGTGGCGTTTCTTAATAAATGGTCATTTCAAGCACACAGGTGGAGGGAACTGGATGATGAATCCCCACATAACCATCACTGGCCCAGTAACGACAAAGTGTCGCCATACCTCTTTCATCTATTCCTCACTCCCTTTTTTTTTTCTTCCTGAAGAAGTAATTCCCGGACATGATATCATTTTACCCCTACGTACTCGGTACGTAACTGTAAAAACCCTTTAGTTTTCTTGCGCATCTGCAGTGCCATCATCGGAGCCAGGGAGCACCTCTACCCCCTAATTCTCATGCACTGTGATGTTTAAATGAGTCACGCCGAGGCCTGCTTGTATTGGAATACTGCTTTAAAAACACTCTGGGTATGGAATTCAGTTAAAAGAGACTGTCAGCATGTGAGTTGGGTTCCTTTTTGGATAGAAGCACTTAAAACTGCTTCCCTCATTTGGGCTGTGCAACTTGAGAACTGAGGCCCATTCCTGACTGTGAATTTCACGGTAATAAAACTCGATGATTGCATTCAACTATTTACTGAGCAGCCAGTGCATAGGACTTCGTTTAAGAAATGAGTTCACCCAATGGAGATGAGCATGTAACCCACTCCTGATCTCCCACAATTCCGTTCGTTTCCATCTTGCGGAGTTGTCTGTGTGCAGCTCACAAAGCCACTCGCGACCCCCGTGCCCTGTCCTAGGCCGTGTCAGACTGTTGCATGATGGAAAAATGAGTGTGTTTGGTGTCAAACAGTTCTCAAATCCGGCCCTGCTATTAGCTCAGTGACCCTGTGCAAATAAATCTCGTCTTCCCTGAGCTGCACGGGGGCTTCCTCGTGAAATGGGGAGAGCTGTCTCCCCACAAGGCTGTTGGGGATCCAGTCGGATGACTGCCCAGCAGCCTGTCCAGGGCACAAGTGCCGGTGAGCCAGCATGGGCGATGCCACATGCCCGCATCGCTGGCCCGGGCATCGATCCCGACCTAGAGGCGGGAGAGGGGTATTGGGAGGAGGGAAGGGCCCTTCAGGAAAGGCTTTGGGAGGATTGTGGTTTCTTAGAGCTGCTTCCTAAAGGGGAACAGTGGGGTGAGACCTGCAGTGAGACTCGGCAAGTCCTGAACGGGAGTGGGAGCCACAGCCTCGGACGGTACAGCTGTGTGCGTGTCAGTGATGGCACAATGAGAACCAGTGCTGGGAGCGCTGGACCCTGGCGGGAGCGCGTCGTCAGTACTTTCTGTGCTCGCGTTCCAGTCACCTACGAGTAACTGTCATACGCCCATTCTTTAGTCTCTGTGATTTGAATTCCTGATTGTCGTTTAAACTCAGTTTTTACTTATTTGTACTAAACCAACTCACAATGTGCATTTAAAACCATCTTTCCTAGGCCGGAAGCTGCCCAGCCGGCGTTCCAAGGCCTGGGGCCTGGCTTCTCGGGCTACACGACCTATGGGTGGCTGCAGCTGTCCTGGTTCCAGCAGATCTACGCACGGCAGTACTACATGCAGTAGTGAGTCCTTCCCTGATGCGCGGGGGGCTGGGCCGGGCGGAGGGAAATCCCATCTTGTTACCTGGCCAGCTAGGGAAGGTCACCCGTGTCTGCAGAGCCCTGTGGTTCTGTGGGTGGAGTACAGTGTGAGTGATAACTGCTAGCCAATTTGTTATCGATGCTCCATGTAGGGGCGCTGGTGTCTGATAATGCTTTCCCGCCTTCACTTATGTTCCTTCCTTTTCAATCTGTATCTTTAAAGCTTTGTGAAAATTTTAATTTGTTACTGCACCACACTCTTAAAGTGGCCTGGATATTTCATTCCAGACAAAATATCTTGTTCCTGCTCCTAGGGGTAGAAAGGCATGTATAGGTAGGATTGTTGGTAAAGACATTCTTCACTGCCCAGGCAGTGTGGCTCAGTGGTTGAGGATTGACCTGGGAACCAAGAGGTCACCAGTTTGATTCCTGGTCGGGGCACATGCCGGGGTTGTGGGTTTGACCCCAGTAGAGGGTGTGCAGGAGGCAGCCAATCCATGCTTCTCTCTCATCCATGTTTCTATCTCTGTATCCTTGTCCCTTCCTCTCTCTCTCTAAAAATCAGTAAAAACCTATTTTTAAAAAAGAGAAGTTCTTCATTACGTTAAAGAAAACACTAAGTTTGTATGTACCTACTTACAGTTCCTCACAGGAAAGTCCCCGCGTGAGGACGGTGACCACCACGGTCTCACGGAGCTTTGCTCTCAACAGCATCTGCCCTGTCGTTTCCATTTCAGTTTAGCGGCCACTGCTGCATCGGGGACTTTTGTTCCCTCACCAAGTGCCCAAGAGATACCCGTGGTCTCCGCACCTGCTCCAGCCCCTATTCACAACCAGTTTCCAGCCGAAAACCAGCCAGCCAATCAGAATGCTGCTCCTCAAGTGGTGGTTAATCCTGGGGCCAATCAAAACCTACGGATGAATGCGCAAGGTGGCCCTCTCGTGGAGGAAGATGATGAGATAAATCGCGATTGGTTGGACTGGACCTACTCAGCAGCAACCTTTTCCGTTTTTCTCAGCATCCTCTACTTCTACTCCTCCCTGAGCAGATTCCTCATGGTCATGGGGGCCACCGTGGTTATGTACCTGTAAGCAGACGATCACTTCCCTTTCCCCCTCAGTACAAATCGCACTTACAGCCGCGCCAGCACTTCCTGAGCATGTACTGTGTGCCAAGTGCTGTGTATGTTGTGAGTGTGAATTGGTGACTAAACATGCCGCCCCTTTAAGAGCCTGGGAGGTGGTGGGGTAGAATGAGATGGAGGGAGAGACGGTCTTTGCAGGGGGCCTGGCCGTGAGCGTCCGGCTGGGAGGGGAGGGGAGGAGGGGGACCTTACCTGCTGAGGAGACCCTTCTGTTGAGTAGACTCACTGTGCTCTTGACTAAGATGGGCTTCTATGTGCTTCCTTTGCAGGCATCACGTTGGGTGGTTTCCGTTTAGACAGAGACCGGTGCAGAACTTCCCGAATGACGGGCCTCGTCCGGAGGCTGCAAACCAGGACCCCAACAATAACTTGCAGGTATGGAGCTGCCGCAAGCCGGGAGCGTGGCGTGAGGTGCAGGCGCTCAAACCTCAGCCTTTACAATCCAGTGTCCTGGTTTATCACTTTATTAGGCTCCGTAGCTCAAGATTTCTAACTGTTTCTTCTTCTTTTTAAAATATATTTTTATTGATTTCAGAAAGAGGAAAGGAGGTGGGGAGAGAGAGAGAGCTAGAAACATCAACGATGAGAGAGAATCATGGATCGGCTGCCTCCTGCACACCCCACACTGGGGGTCGAGCCTGCAACCTGGGCATGTGCCCTTGACCGGAATCGAACCATGACTTCCTGGTTCATAGGTTGATGCTCAACCACCAAGCCACACTGGCCGGGCTCCTGTTAATTCTTGTTGGTAGCTATTTTGAAAACATTAACATGTCACAGCATCTATCAGGTATTTTTGTCACATGGCAATTTGCATTTTGGCATATTTAAATAATCTTTTTAAGTTCACTATTTTGAGTGTTCAGTGGTCTGCAACCATATGTTATGTCATGGAAACAGCTAATGGATATTAATTAAGGATTAAGAGCATAAGCATCTCACAGAATAGATTTCCTGAAAAATAGCACACAGAAATAGAATTTTTATAAGGCAGTTTAATGCATACTCCTAAAGGATATTTTTAAGTTATATAAATTGGCACCCTACTATCTGTTTTTAGAACCCTGGGTTTCCATTTCAATTCTTTTAACTCACAACATCGCCAACACTGGACTATCCATATTTAATGAGGGGTAACTTAATTACTTGGTTAGTAGTGGTTGAAGATCTAGTTGCTACACCTGCTTTGATACTTGCTGCTGGGAATATTTGAAACGATGAGAATGTCACCAGCGCGGCTGTGCCACGGAGACCGGAGAACACGCCAGCCAGCACCCAGGGCGTCGTTCCCGGGGCCCTGCCCGCCTGGCGCTTCCCACAGGGCACGAGGGAGGGGCCAGGGTTGCCTCTGCCACTGCCCAGCAGGGTCTGGTGTGGATCCCGGTCCTAACTGCTTTCTCGCTGTTTCATTACCAATAGGAAGGCCCCGAGGCTGAAATCGAAAACCCCAACCGCCTCCCTCCAGACAGGAGCGTAGTGGATGGCGAGCAGACCAGCCCTTCATTCATGAGCACAGCGTGGCTCGTCTTCAAGACTTTCTTTGCCTCTCTCCTTCCCGAAGGCCCCCCTGCCATAGCAAACTGAGGCGGTTTGCCTTCTGGCTGCTGGTGGCCTGGGCAGGCATGGACTGGACCATTGATCCAGCTAGATTTCCTCACCTGGACACGGCGATGGCACAGAATTGGTAAAGAACCAACAAGGAGGAGATGCTTTTGTGACCAAGCAAAAGCAGGAAGTAAGACGTGAAGCCATGATACAAATTGATGAACAAAAAATGCCCAAGGCTTCTCATGTCTTTATTCTGAAGAGCTTTACTACCTATTGTATGTAGTTTATAGGCACTGTACATAGAAGGCGTGTGTCGCATGTTTATGCCTGAGGACCTTTCCCAGATACGTGTGTCTGCATGTGTGTTTGTACATAGATGTCATAGAGGCAGAAATGGTTCTGCTGGTGCGATTTGATTCCTGTTGGAATGTTTAAATTACACTAAGTGTACTACTTTATATAATCAATGAATTGCTAGACATGTTTTAGCAGGACTTTTCTAGGAGAGACTTCTGTATAATTGCTTTTTAAATGCGTTGCTTTCCTTCAAACCACAGGCAACTGTGCAGAGGTGGAAACCTTTGCTGGGTTTTCTGTTCAATAAAGTTTTGCTATGACTGATCCCGGCAGAGTCTTAGCCGTTCACTCCGTGCCGGGCCACTGGATGGTCAACAGTTGAGATCCTGATTTTTTAAGTAACCTGAATGTTTCGCTGCTTTTTATAAAAGGACTATTGGCACTGATGAACAATGATAGTCAGGCCGTGAAAGTCTTAGTTTACTAAGAATACACTTGTGTTTGCCCGCATTCCCGGATTTAAGTGGCACTGGCTGACATAGACCCGTCCAGGTTTCATCCCCAAACCTCGTGTTGGTGGCATCAGGTATCTTCCTCTCGGCAATTGTACACACTCTCCTCTCGCCCACTCAGAATGACGAGGACAGAATTCCTCCCTTCCCTTAGCAACAGCACAGCTCCAGGCCTCATGCCATGCCAAGCCCCCTTTTAAGTCTTGGATGGAAAAGCAATTCATTTCAAAGGAGGGGCATCACTGTTTGTGAGGGGCCTGGAACCCGAGACCATGGTGGCACCCATGTCTTCTTGCTAAAGGGGTGGGGCCTCTCTCCCTGTGGTGTCAGGTTGTGAGGATTAAACTCCAGATTCCATGGGCCCAAAATAGTCCCAGGAAGGTGCTTCTGGGAACAGCTGACAAGTGTTCAGATTGGCCCAAGACCCACTAGGCCGGGGGGAAACCTTCAGACCACAATTAAGGCTTAAGACAGCTGACAGGTGGGGGACGTGGCAGAAATGTCAATCTTCCTCAGCATTCACTAAATGTCATCTAATAAGGCACTGCGTCCTATTAATACTTAGAAAATGATTGGTTGCGATCTTCATTATTTTCGTAGGTAAAGCTACTTTAAAGTAATATATTTTTTACTTACTGAGGAAGAGAGAGAGAGAAACATTGACGGTTGCCTGTATACCCTGACCAGGGCTCAAACCCACAACCTGGGTGTGTGCCCTGACCAGGAATTGAACCGGCAACCTTCCAGAGCTCTAGCCAACTGAGCCACTCCACTCAGGGCTGGATCTTCATTATTAAGTAGCAATTAAATAGCTAGGAGTGAACCCAAAACTCCCAAATTGCAGCTCAGGCCAACGTAGCAGCTGATTAAGTTTGCAGCTTCCAAGATGTTGGTTTTAATCTTAGTTCTCCAGAAGAAACACCCCCCAAAATGAGCTCATGGTCATTTGGGAACCTCAGGTTCAGCCACGTTCACAGGCTTCTTCCCTGTGTCTCCGGGTCTTTAATATACGTGATGGGCCGGGTCCGCAGCCTCTTCCTGTGAAGGGCCGCGGGGAAATGCAGTCAGTTACTAGCAGTGCCTCAGTTGGCATTCTACGTAGCAAACAGGTACTTGGTTAGAATGACATTTTACGTAATAACCATGGAGATAAATATTCTGTCTGTAGCCAAAAGGGAGGTGAGAAGCCACACCTGCCAACAGCCTTAGAAAGGGAGAGCTTCTGGGAGTCTGTGTCCTAGGAGCCAGCCTTGAGACCTGTTTCTTTTTTTAAAAAAATATATTTTATTGATTTTTTACAGAGAGGAAGGGAGAGAGATAGAGAGTTAGAAACATCGATGAGAGAGAAACATCGATTAGCTGCCTCCTGCACATCTCCCACTGGGGATGTGCCCGCAACCCAGGTACATGCCCTTGACCGGAATCGAACCTGGGACCTTTCAGTCTGCAGGCCGACGCTCTATCCACTGAGCCAAACCGGTTTCGGCAAGACCTGTTTGTAAGGAAGTTAATTGACCCTGTGTATGAAGAACTGTAACCGGCTCCCCCGGTGCCTACCTCGACACTAATTCTTCCCAGGACCTACTCCCACCCCACCCCTCTTTGTTTCTCGTCCTATAACCTGACTGGAGTCCCAGCAGGCCTCAAAGGGTGAGGTGCGAGGAGTTGTACCACACAGGGACACTAAAAGAACAACGTGGTTTTTCAAGTTCATCCAGACAAAAATCGGGGTGTGCATGGGAATGGATACGCGGGTGTGGGATGCTGGTGGAAGGAACAGAAAGTTGGGTCAGGCTGAACGTGTTCGTACAGGACCAGGGAGCAGAGGTTCTGGAATGATGGACTAAGCATGAGGAGTTAGAAAGAACTGGAACACTGTGCTCAGTGGTTGGCTGAGACAGATGGCAAGGTGGTGTATCTGCCTGGCCGGCGTGGCTCAGTGGTTGAGCGTCGACCTCTGAACCAGGAGGTCATGGTTCAATTCCTGGTCAGGGCACATGCCCGGGTTGTGGGCTCAATCCAGTAGGGGGTGTGCAGGAGGCGGCCGGCAGAGCAGTGATGATTCTCTCATCATTGATGTTTCTATCTCTCTCCCCCTCTCCCTTCCTCTCTGAAATCAATATATATATGTATATGTATATGTATTTTTAAATGGTGGTCTATCTACACTGAATGAAGGTGGCGTGCAGGAACTGGCTTGGGACACTAGAGGAAGACATGTAAGGGCTTACTGAGGGAGACCGGAATGTCGGAATGGATTTATCATGTGAGATCTGCTCTCCCACCCTGCCCGGGTCCAGAAGACACAACTTTCATCGTGATTGAGAAGTAGATTAGGGAGGGGGAGCCCCGCCTCACTGCAGAGTCTGGGTCACTCATCGCTATGGGTCAGAAATGACAGTGGGAAATAGCGCCAGTTGGCTGGTATCCCTAAATACAGTGGTGGTAACAGTTCCCGAGTGGCAGGGACCAAGTGGTGGCCCTTAACCATCAAAGACAAGCTGGCTGTGCTTAGCATCATGGGCAGCAGAGGCAACACAGAAGTCAGATGGTTTGACTTGCAGAGAGCTTCGGCTTTGGCTAGTTGGTCATGGTATTGCCTTGGGAAGAAGGAAATGGATTTTCTACTCAATTCCTATTTGATCGGGATAAGCAGAAGAGTCCTAGGTCGAGTGAATGCAAGTCTCTTGAATCACCAAAACAGAGAATTATGGCCCCTCCATCAACGCCCAGGCTTAAGCCAGTTTACAGACTCAGAACCCCTTGAAGGAAGGGGGCTGGGTCCCCCTGAGGAGGGACCCTGCAACACTGAAAACATATGCGATAAAGCAGCGGTTCTCAACCTGTGGGTCGCGACCCCTTTGGGGGTCGAACGACCCTTTCACAGGGGTCACCTAAGACCATTGAAAACACATATGTAATTACATGTTGTTTTTGTGATTAATCACACTATGCTTTAATTATGTTCAATTTGTAACCATGAAAATACATCCTGCATATCAGATATTTCCATTATGATTCATAACAGTAGCAAAATTATAGTCATGAAATAACAACGAAAATAATTTTATGGTTGGGGGTCACCACAACATGAGGAACTGTATTAAAGGGTCGCGTCATTAGGAAGGTTGAGAACCACTGCTGTAATGTGTCTCCCAGCCTTCCCCCGGGGGACTGCTCTGGGGAAAAGGAAATGACCAGGCTTTCAGGGATTACTCAACACTGGTCTAAATTGACATTAAATCTCGCCGAACCAGTTTGGCTCAGTGGATAGAGTGTTGGCCTGCGGACTCAAGGGTCCCAGGTTCGATTCTGGTCAAGGGCATGTACCTTGGTTGCGGGCATATCCCCACTAGGGGGCGTGCAGGAGGCAGCTGGTCGATGTTTCTCTCTCATGGATGTTTCTGACTATCTCTCTCCCTTCTTCTCTGTAGAAAATCAATATAAAAAAAATAATATAAAAATAAATAAATAAATAAATCTAGGAGACCCACAGCATCACTGTGGTCCACCGGTCAGCGTAGAAACCTGTGGAGGTCAGGTGACCAATGGCATTTTAGCTCAGGTCTATCTCACAGTGCATCCTGTGGGTCCCTGAACACATCCTAGAGGTAGGTGTGTCCCCAGCACCTGGCAGACTCCCCACACTGGTTCCTTGACCTGTGGAGTGAGGGGTGTCAGGGTATAGAAGGCCACATGGAAGTCACTAGAACTGCCTCTACGTAGGAAAATGGTCAGTCGAAAGCAATGCCATGTCCCTGGAGGGATTGCAGAGAGAGTGTCACCAACAAGAGCTTGAAAGGTGCAGGGGTGGTGATTCCCAGTCTCCATTCAGCTCTCCTCTTTGGCCCGCACGGAAGACAGAGGGGTCTCGGAGAATGGATGCTCACACACTTAGCTGCTGCTGCTGCCAGCAGTCCTGGGCCTGCCTTGGCTTGTACAGCATCCCTGCACTTCCTGCCCCATTTCACCGCCTTCTTCCCTGTGTCTTCACATGGCCTTCTTATAGTCTCCAGTCATTTGATTTACATCCGCTAATATTTCATTTCCAAGTACGGTCACATTCCGAGGTTCTGGATGGACATGAGTTTTCGGAACACAAATTCAACCCACAACAGGGAGAAATGATGTAACCGCGACACGACGATTCCAGTGAACTGGAAGCTAAGACTGCCACCTAGCCAACCGGCATGGCTCAGTGGTTGTGTCAACTTATGAACCAGGTGGTCATGGTTCGATTCCCAGTCAGGGCAAATACCCGTGTTGTGGGCTCGATCCCCAGTGGGGGGTGTGCAGGAGGCAGCCGATCATCATTGATTCTCTCTCATCATTGATGTTTCTATCTACCTCTTTGTAGCGCTCCCTTCCTCTCTGAAATCAATTAAAATATATATAAAGGTGTCCTAAAATTCACGCAAGAAGTAATTTTGATAAAAAACACAGGTTTATAATGAAAAATTGTAATTTTTTAATTGATTCATAAAGTATACAGTCTAGGGTTATGTATGGAATAGCACATCGGTAAATGGCCTCCATGGCTTTGCTGGCACATATGCAAAGCCGTGGTCTTCACTGGTCTTCATTGTCCTTGCTCCTGGGCCATCATTGGTACTTGGTAATGCTTATCAAATTGAAGGGATTGAAATCAAAGGGCAACAGATATTAGAATCTGATTCAATAAGCCAAGTAAAATTAGGCTTTTATTTTTTGTTGTTGTTGTTGTTGTTAATGCTCACGCAAAATTCAAATCTTGCGTGAATTTTGGGACACCCTTTATTTAAAGACTGCCATCTGGCTACTTTGAAGTTCTCCACAGGCAAAGAAGAGCATTGCTCTATTGGCTGGGATGATAATGAGGAACCCCATAGGATGTCACTTAGCACTACCATATCCTGTGATTAAAGTCAGTGGCAGGGTGACTGGGCCCAGACTTCTCAGGAATGAAGGCTGGGGTCACCCCACCAGGTAGGGAACCAGGCATGACCCGCTGAGATGTTCGCTGAGGGCCTGGGCTGGGTAGTGGAAGATGACGGCTATAAAACCCAGCAACCATGTGACCGGTTGCAGAATTGAGGGCTGTAACTATCATGCATATTTCTTCCTTGTTGGTTATGCACGCTTGCATAGTCATACACAAACATGCATGTTTATATACAAATACTGAAAGCAAATATTTTTATTTTCTTATCATTTAACCTAAGATGAATTACTAACGGTTAACCGTGCATCACAGGATGGAAGTTACAGGAGCTCACGGAGAAGAGTGACAGCCGCCCAGGGACGGGGCCTCCTCTCCTGCGGAAAGACCCCACGATGCCTGCCTTACTCCACCGGTTCTCCCCGCATCCAGATCAGCCACCTGCCCATCGCCAGCCGCCAGGAGGAGTGGGTGGAAGACAAGTCCATGGAGGTCTCCATGCAGAACACGTCTGTGATCTCCAAGGAGGCCCTGGGGCGCCTGCTGGTAAGCGTCCCCACTCTGCTGACGGGCCTCTCCCTGGCCCCTCTCTGGGCCGAGGGCAGGACAAAGGTCCCGGGTCCTTGACTCTTTGCAGGTTGGGCGTTGATCATCCGTCTGTCGACTGTGAGGTCAACTCCTCCGTGGACCTTCAGATCAACACACAGATAAATATGTTTCCTCCTCCCTGTGGGGAAGCAGGGAGGCCAGACTCCCGGCATTGGTCTCAGCAGAGAGGGAAGGCCCTGCTGATAGAAGGTTCTAAGGGCACCAAAGGAGGCTCAATCTGGCATGTTTGTGGGGGTGAGGGAGCCCAGAGCTGGCCAAGCTCCTGGCTGGCCCTGGGCCACAGGTGGGCACTGCCTGGAGGCCAAGGCCGCCCTCTTGTGGTGGTGGGGGACTCTGCAACCGGTGACTCTGACAGCACGTAAACCTGCTCCCTATCCCCAAGGGGAGTGTGAGTACCCGTCTCTGGGCCCCTTTGATGCCCCCTGCAGGTGCGGGGCGGGCAGCCAGCCAGGGCAGGGAGGAAGCAGGTCACCAGACGTTCTGACCGATGTCTTCCCTGGGAGACAAGCCTGTGAGGGTTGGCACCACGTCCGTCTGGCTCACCCCACGCGGTGGTTGGGACACAGCAGGCACTCGGGAGCTACCTGTTGAATGAATGAAAGGCCAGCTGGGAGGAGCCTCTAGTTATGAGCGCAGCTCTCCCTCCGCTTCCCCATCTGAACTTGGGGCTGGATGCTTTCCGAGGGGCTCCTAGGCCCGGCAGGGCCACCCGGGAAAGGGCAGGAGAGGGGTCCAGGCCGCACCCGGCCTTCTCCAGGTCACTTCATCCACAAGACGTTCTCAGACGCCTCCTTCCTCCCCACCTGGGGCCCCCCTGCACGCTGCACTTCCGGTTCTCCACGCAAGTCCCCGCCTCCCTGGCCAAGGCCACCTCCCAGGACGGCCACTTCATACTTGCCCGTGCTCATGCCAACCCTGTGCCAGGAGCACTGCTCTGCACCTACTGACACACAGAAAGATGGTCAGGAAGTGGCAGTGCTGGTGCCCCCACACTGTGCTCTGTGCTCCTCTGTGGTTCCTTCTAGGCTGTTCTTTGGGGGGCCTGCCTTCTTATGGGTTGTTTGTTGGATCTCTCCCGTGGGGGATGGCTTCCTCATGTGGTCTGTGATGCTTGGAGACTCGGAAGCTCATCTCCAGGGGAACTTGGTTTTCCTGCGGACAGACTCAGCCTCCTGTCCCCCCCTCCCCCCCCACCTCTGCTTGGAGAGTGGTTTTGCACTTGCGCCAGGAGCCTCAGTGGTTGCATCAGGCACGGGTCTGGGTGTGTGTGTGGGGCTGTTAGGTTCATCTCTCGGCTCAGGACGACCTGTGCCAGCGAGCAGGACAGCGTAGATGTCAGAGCTGCATGTGCACGGGCTGGGGTTTCCTTCCTAGGGGCCCTGCCCCACGCAGCGCTCCTTGTGGCTTCCTTCGGCGGGTAAGTGTCGTCTCCTTGCGACGGAGGGGAGTTATTTTAACCCCAACGCCGCCTCTCACGTCTTTGCCTCGGAGGCTGTCGTAACCCCACACGCCAGTGTGGTCTGAACCCACATCCTGGCCTCGTCTCTCTGGGTCGCTGTGGCCACAGCCTGGGCGCTCGGTGCCCCTTCCTCTCCAGCGTCTAGGATGGTCCTCCCTTTGGTGAGAGCTCAGCTGTGCGTGTTGTAAAGCAGCCGTGGGTTTCATGGCTGGAGCCCGTCCCTGCTGCCCGCCCCCCGCTGCCCGTCCATTTCCGTACTGGCCGCGCTCCCCCCGCAGGGCCTTTGCACAGGCCCAGAATGTTTTCTCTCCCCCCTCCCCCCATTTGATTCCTCCTCAGGGCAAGCCTCCCTCCCCTCCGCCCAATGAGGTCAGATCCCTTCTCCAGGCTCTCAAACCACAGCCCGGTGCCCTCTCTGTTCAGGCGCCCTCAGGTGTCAGTTCTGGGATTACCTGGGAAGCACCCAGCTTCCTAAGGCAGAGCCGTGCCGGTTGGATCTGGGCTGCACCCTGCCCTGGGCTCTGAGCTGCACCCGGCCCCTTGCCCAGGGCGGAAGCATCGCTGCTGCATGAACAGCCTCACACAGAAGCAGCAGCGCCGCCTTGTGGAGGTCGGCCAGGCAGCAGGTCCTGAGCTAAGCTTTGTCTTATTTATTTTTTTTTTTTTAAATATATTTTATTGATTTTTTACAGAGAGGAAAGGAGAGGGATAGAGAGCCAGAAACATCAATGAGAGAGACACATTGATCAGCCGCCTCCTGCATGCCCCCCACTGGGGATGCGCCCGCAACCAAGGTACATGCCCTTGACCGGAATCGAACCCGGGACCCTCGAGTCCACAGGCCGACGCTCTATCCACTGAGCCAAACCGGCTCTGGCATAAGCTTTGTCTTATTTCATCTTCACAAGCAGCTACCAGGCAGGCACTGTTGTTGTCTCCATTGTGCGAATGAAGAAGCGAGGCACCGAGAGCTCAGTGGGGGCACCCTCACCCGACCCTGAGAGGTGAGCAGGGCGAGGGATGGCTTCAGTCGCACAGCTGAGAAAACCAAGGGCCGGAGGGGGCAAGAGTCATGCCCAGGTCACAGGGAGAGGAGAGGCAGGGTGGGCCCAGGGCTCAAGCCTCAGAGCTGCCCGGGCTGCTTCCTCTTTCCCCCGCCCTGGCCACTCCGAGTTGGCTTCGTCCCTCCACTCTCCCCGGGGGCAGTGGCCACCGTTCTGACGGGTCCCTGTCCTAGCCATGGGTCGCCCCCATCCCATGTCCCCCACAGCTTTCCCATGACGTTCTCACCCACTGGACCCAGGTACCCGTCCACAGCCTCCGGAGCCTCAGATGTGCTGTCAGACCAGGCTGTCACGGTCCGATCTTCTGCGAGGATATCATTTCTCACCCACGCTCAGCCAGGCAACATTTTGTGGCTCATATTTAAAATATATATATATATATATATATATATATATATATATATATATATATATATATATATATATATTTATTGACTCCAGAGAGGAGGGGAGAGGGAGAGAGGTATAGAAGCATCAATGGTGAGAGAGAAGCATTGATCAGCTGCCTCCTGCACGCCCCGGACTGGGGATCGAGCCCACAACCCATGCATGTGCCCTGACCAGGAATCGAACCTCAACCTCCTGGTTCATAGGTCAATGCTCAACCACTGAGACATGCCAGCTGGGCTCAATATTTCTTTTTTCTTTTCTTTTCATCTTTCTTTCTTTCTTTTCATCTTTCTTTCTTTCTTTCTTTCTTCTTCTTCTTCTTCTTCTTCTTCTTCTTCTTCTTCTTCTTCTTCTTCTTCTTCTTCTTCTTCTTCTTCTTCTTTTTTTGCTGGCTGCTTCTCATTTATTTTCCACTTGGTGCAAGGCACATGGGTGTGGGGTGTCAGGCAGGCTTGCGTGTGGCTTGGGTAGTAAAAAGTGGGGCTCTCTCAACTTCCTTTTTGGTGTGTTGCTGTTTTGATATAAAAGAACCCAGCTGCTTCTGCTTGCTGCAGCCGGCCTGGTCTAGCGAGGTGGGGTGAGGAGAGGGAAGGGGATGGAGGAGGGCGGGAGGGGCTCAAGGAGCCTAGCGCCTCTGGAAGGCTGGTGGCTGGTGGTGGCCACTCAGGATGGGGGCCCAGCGTTGACTTTGCCAGGCTGGCCGCCAGGCTGCTTCCTCGTGGCTTCCCGAGCCAGGTCACAGGTGGTCATGCTGCTGGAGGCCTGGGGAGACTCCGAGAGCTCTGGGGACTCTGACACTGTGGCCATGAATGGAGAGCGGACTTCCCCCCAAAAAGAAGCTTGCCCACCAGTGATCCGGGTCGGCTTTGGGGAGACCCGGGTGGTGGAGGATGGCCACCCCAGGGTACTCGGCACTCCCACAGGAGCTGGTGCTGGAAGTGGAGCCCAGACGGCACTGCTATGGCCATGAGGGAGCCGCTGGAGGGGATGCTGCCATGCTCTCTCTGTGGACTGGTGGGAACCTCGGCGGCGACCCCTCGCAGACCTTGGACCTCTGCGTGAGATCATGGTGGTGGGAACGAGGGGGGTGGGGTGGGGGGAGCGCTAGGCCAGGGAGCCCATTTGCAGAGGAGACCGCGGGAGGCCACACCACGCCCAAGATGCGCGGATTCAATATTTCTTAATAGTGAAAACCAAAGACAAACGTAATGCAAGGAGAACAGAGGAAAGTGCAAAGAAAAAACCCGCCGTCTCTCGGAACCACGGTTCACGTGTCATAACTAAGAGATTACACTCCTGCGCTGTTAACCAGACTCCAAACTTTATTTAAATGTCACCAGTTTCCCACTGACTTATTTATTTATTTATTTATTTTGGCCCCAGGATCCAGGATAGCACATTGCATTTAGCCTTTTGAAATGCTCTGAAGTTTTTGGATTCTTTCATTGGCTTCCTTTTCGTTATCTAGGAATCCGAACAGTTCGGAGGACCTAAGAAACACCTGTGACCCCCTCCCGCGATGTCCTGCGTGGTCCCCCTCCCCTGGCTTCCAGAACCCCCTTGTTCCTGGCTTCTGAGGCCCTCCCTTCTTGCTCTGAGCCTGGCCGTGGAGGTAAACACTGTGTGTAGGACGCTGCCTGCAGGCAGTGGTACCTGGCCTCCAGGGGCAGGAGAGAGCCGGGGAGGTGTCCTGGGCCAGGGAAGAACGCTTAGGAGCTGAGCAGCAGAACCCAGAGAGGCTGAGCAGAGGGGCTCTTGGGGTGAAGTTGCTGCAGAGCAGGCCAGGAGGTAGGTTGAGACTGTGTCGTAGACGCTCAAAGGCCAGAAGGAGGCAGTAGCAGCTACAGAAGGCCCTGGGATGGGGTGGGAGGAGATGCCATCCTTGGCGCTGGTATGGGATGGCTGGATTGGGGGCGGGCATTAAATTGAGCCCCTACTGAAATGGCAGAGGGTGGGAGTGGCCCTCGGGGTCAGCTGGGCCCACCCCTTCACTGCAGAGAGGGAGCCCCAGAGGATGCAAACCAGGAGGACACTTGGTCAAGGTCACGTGCCACATTCATAAGAGTCAATAGTTTCTACGCCTTCAGCACTTTAAAAAAAATTAATTTCAGAGAGGAAGGGAGAGAGAGAGATAGAAACATCAATGATGAGAG
Organism: Myotis daubentonii; assembly: GCF_963259705.1. NCBI lineage: Eukaryota > Metazoa > Chordata > Mammalia > Chiroptera > Vespertilionidae > Myotis > Myotis daubentonii. The sequence continues at coordinate 52,986,918 of NC_081854.1, read as the reverse complement.
AGACACATCGATTGGTTGCCTCCTGCACATGCTCTGACCAGGGCTGGGGATCGAGCCTGCAGCCTAGGTATGTGCCCTTGACCAGAATTGAACCTGGGACCCTTCAGTCTGCAGGCCGATGCTCTATCCACTGAGCCAAGCCGGCCAGGGCTACACCTCCAGCACTTTATATATATATTTCCCCACAAAAAGTATCTGCTGAGTTTTTACTCTGGGCCAGGACTCTCTGGTCCCTGACTTCATAAAGCTTAGCGTCTAGTGGGCAGAGGTGGACAATCATTAGCCACTCAGAGGACTACATAACCATGACCTTGACTGTGTCGGAGCCAGGAAGAAAAATGGGTGGGGTGGTCAGGGAAGGTGCATTCGCACCTCATGACTCACAACCAGGAAGCGATTTGGACATTACCTAGAGCTGGAGTCTCAAACCGGGGCATGCGTCAGAATCAGGCAGAGTGTCAGCAGATTCCTGGCCCACCCCTTCGAACCACATTACCTGCCGGGAGGGGCCCACACTTGGGGTAGCGCCGAGCTAGCGTGATTGGGCTCCCGGATGTCAAGATACGGTTAAACCCAACTGGCCCGGATGGCGGATGACGTCTGTGCTGGTTTGGCTTTGGAGGGGGAGGATGTGAGCAACTGGGAAAGTCCTGGTGGACACAGCTTTCAACCCACCAGGAGCAGGCTGTTGGGGATGTGGGTCAATAGAATCCAGAAGAGAAAGTGTCTCGTGACCCCACAGCCACAGGTGCTGGGGAACTTCCCAGGTTTCCAGAGGATCGATGTCTAGACCTGACCCCAGGGCTCCTTGGGGCCATTGCTTCCCACTCCGCACGAGAGGAGAGAAGAGGGTGGCTTTGTGCTTCGAGCGGCGCCTGGGAAACCATCGTCACTACCATCCCGGCCTCCTGTTCCAAGGAGAGGCTCTACCTGAGCCTCCGGGGTTCCGGGATGTGCCACAGAGACCGGAGCAGGTGGTTGGCTGAGCAGGTGGCTCCCTGGTCCCTCTGGTGTCGTGTCGGGTCCAGGCTTTGGCAGGGAAATGTGGCCCCTTCCCTCCAGGACTTAGGATCTGACCGCTGGGGACGCAAGACCCTACCTAGAGTCTTAATGAGGAGGGAGACGCAGCAGGAAGGAGGGAGGGAGGGCATGGCAGGAGGAAGGGACTGCCTGAGCAAAGGCCTGGCCCCTGAATGGCTGGTCTCAAAGGAGTGCTGAGAGGGTTTCTCTCTTTCTTTCTTAAAAAAAAATTTTTAATGGATTTTAGAAAGTGGGAGGGAGAGGGATAGAGAGATAGAAACATCAATGATGAGAGAGAATTATTGATCGGCTGCCTCCTGCATGCCACCTACTGGGGTTGCGGGCCAAGTTCTTATCTCCCTCTTTTTTAAATTTTATTTTTCATTTACAGTTGACATTCAATATTATTTTATACTAGAGGCCCGGTGCACACAATTCGTGTGTATGTCTTTTCAAGGCAATATCAGGATACACTGGCAGCTCTGAGCAGCTCCTTCCCCAAACAGAAACCTTCACCATCACATCGTGCAGACAGAGGGTGGACCCCAGCCCGGCCAGGACCCCAGCAGACCCCAGGTCTCCTTTCTACTCCAGGGGTGCAGAGACTTAGCTTCTGCAAGGTCCCCAAGCAGCATAGCAGCCAGGTCGGCCTGGGAGGGCGCTTACACAGCCCTGCACCAGCAGAGGGCGCCATGGAGTTCCAGCGCGGCCAGAACCTTCTCCTCCCTCCTGATTCCTCCATCCAATTCCAGAAGCTCTGACCTGGGCCCACCTCAAAAGAGGAGGAAATCCTCCCAGCCCGGATGGGGTCCAGGCCTCACGACCCAGGCCCTGCGGAAATCTGTTCCCCGGAGAAGGCTGGGTGGGTCCGAGAAAGGAGGCAGCTTGCATCTCATGGCGATGTGAGCCTTCCGGAAGGGGACACAAATATAAGGTCGACTCGCGGGCTTCCTGCACAGCTGCATCAGCCCCAGCTTGAGGTCATCAGATTCTCACCCCCTCTGCACAGATGGCAAAACTGAGGCTCCGGGAAATAAAGGCATTTGGCCAGTACGTTGGCAAGCAGGACTGGGAGCCAGGGTGTCTGACGCTGACGGTTGTGCTCAGGATGCTGCCTCGCCCCCACACCCCCACACCCCTGGCCTGGGAGGCAGTGGTCTGGGCGTGGAAGCTGGAGGTGCATGGAAGACCTTCCCAGCAGGCAGGCTTGTCCGCGGATGGATAGGGCCTCTGCAGGAGGAGGGAGCTCCCCGTCCCAGCACAGATGCAAAAAGCCAGGGAGGTTGCAATAAAGTTTTGAAAGGGTAGTTGGGCTAGTGGCCCGTTCAGGATTGCCACTGACCCCCCTCCTGGGGGAGCCATCTCACCTTCTTTCCCCTCCAGTCCCCTTTGTTCCATCTCTCTTCCTCATCTCTGCCTGTATCCTGGTGTGACTTGGGCAAGTTCCTTCACCATTCTCCTCTCTGGGCCTCAGCTTACGCATCTGCAAAGTGGGGTAATGCTTGCCCCTGCATTTGCAGGGTTATTTTGAGGATTGGATGAGATGAATTTGTAGAGCGTGTTTAGCACCGGTTAGAGGGCCAAGAACTCGGTCACCAAGACCCATCCTTGTCCCCCCCGCTTTCCTTGTAGAGAGCACCCCAGGACAGGACAGGTTCTCAGCCCCGCCTCCTGCACAGCCAGCATCTCCTCCCTCCCATCCTGTTCCACCCTCCAGGGAGAGTGGAACTCAGCCCAGGTCCGCCTGCAGCGACGGACCCCTCCCACATGCGCACCCGGGTGAGTCTGAAACCCAACAACCAATCCATCCGGCTGCCTGTCACTACTTGAGACAATTAAGCAGAGACAAGATCGAATCTTATATGAACGTTTATTCCAGCAGCATGGGAGAACCGCAGGTCATCCACAAAAATCTGCTCTTTCCCCCCCCCTGCCCCCCGCACCCCCACACCCCCGCACCCCCATAAGGCAGCTGCTTATACCGGGTAGAAGGACAAAGATTCCGTGGGAAAGTGGGAATTAAGGCATGGGAAAGTCGGCAAGGTATAAGGGCCACAGGTTACAGGCAATGCAGGCTCAGGGGTTATCAATTGCGGGCACCTCCGGGATCAGACTGTCTCAGCAACAAGGTTGCAAATCTTTCCCTAAATATAGGCAGTTCTTGGAAGAGGAGGCGGCCCGCATTCCAGGGGTTGTCTGTCTCCCAAGTCCCCAGCCTACCACTCGCAGCCAGGCTAGAATGTGCTTTCTCTATTCAGAACAGAGCCATCGCGGTGAACAGCATAACTAATATTTCTTATAATGACAGCTGCCCCCCACGATTCTATTTCTGCCCCTAACAAGTTAACCCTCACCCCCTGCCTCAGTTTCGCATTCACGACAGGGGCCTGCGCCCACCGCGTCCCTTGGGGGCAATCGCGGTCCTGCAAAAGATGCCAAAGGCGGGGAAGCTCAGAGGCAGAGCGAAGGCGCGCTGGCCCGCGCCCAGCCCGCGCCCCGGCGGGCACCCGCACCCCCACCCGCGCAGGGCTGGCATGTAGAATCCACGTGATTTCCTAGCAGTGGCCACGGCTCGGCTTGCGCGGCTCTGGGCGCCTACTTTCAGTTTCGTGCAGAGCGCGGAGGTGTGAGGAGCGCGCAGGGTGAGTGCGCTGCGGGGCTGCGGGCTCCTGGGAGGGGGCGCGTCGCACAGCAGATTCCGGTGCAAATGCCGAACAGAGTGGGGATGCGGGGATGCCAAGGGGCTCTGGAGCCGGAGGTCCTGGTGTCCATCGGGTGGATGGCAGGGTGGACGGGGCGGAGGGACTGATGACCGGATGGGCGGATGGGGCGCCAGTGGCTGGAGCGAGGCGCAGCCTGCTACCCGCGGAGTTTGGGGTTGAGTTGCGAGCCGCAGAGATAAACTGTCGAGGTCACCATCCGGGCTGCGCTCTCCTTCCAGCCCGTCCTCCCCCCCCTGGAAAGCACCTGTCACCGCTGGGGCTCCGACTTTCCACTGCTTGTTAATAACGAATTACAGGGCTCACGCTGCTCTTTACGCACAATGCAGACTTTTCAGCCGAAAGAGAATAAACTTTATGATGGACAAGCCCAAACGAATACAAAAGTGGAAGGAACAGAAATCGGTGGAACCATATGGACTTGCGGGGTCTGACAGAATGCAGCCCTATGTAACCACCGCCTTCCAACCACCACCAAGCCAGGCCAGCACAGTGTGTCTCCACCCCACCTCGTTCCTTATTTCTATATATTTGGGGTTTTTTTTTAGAGAGAGAGTGGAAGGGAGGGAGAGGGATGGAGAGGGAGAAACATCGATGTGAGAGAGAGACATCGATTGGTTGCAACCGAGGTACCCCGAGGCCCGTGCCCTTGACCAGAATTGAACCCAGGACCCTTCAGTCTGCAGGCCCACACTCTATCCACTGAGCCAGACTGGCTAGGGCATACACACTGCATTCTTTTCTTTTCTTTTTTTAAAATATATTTTCATTAATTTCAGAGAGGAAGGGAGAGGGAGAGAGAGCTAGAAACATCAATGATGAGAGGGAATCATTGATCAGCTGCCTCCTGCACGCCCCCTCGTGGGGATCAAGCCAGCAAACTGGGCGTGTGCCCTTGACCAGAATCGAACCTGGGATCCTTCAGTCCATAGGCTGACACTCTATACACTGAGCCAAACCAGCTAGGGCCACACTTCATTTTTTAAAAATTTCTTTATTGATTAAGGTATTACATATGTGTCCTTATCCCCCCATTACCCCCCTCCCCCGCCAGTCCCCCTGTTGTCTGTGTCCATTGGTTAGGCTTATATGCATGCATACAAGTCCTTTGGTTGATCTCTCCCCTTTACTCCAACCCTTCCCTACCTTCCCTCTGAGGTTTGACAGTCTGATCGATGCTTCTCTGTCTCTGGATCTGTTTTTGTTCATCAGTTTATGTTGTTCATTACATTCCATAAATGAGTGAGTTCATGTGATATTTATCTTTCTCTGACTGGCTTATTTCATTTAGCATAATGCTCTCCAGTTCCATCTATGCTGTTGCAAATGGTAAGAATTCCTTATTTTTTTTACCACAGTGTAGTATTCCATTGTGTAGATGTGCCACAGTTTTCTAATCCACTCAGCTGCTGATAGGCACTTAGGCTGTTTCCAGATCTTAGCTATGGTGAATTGTGCTGCTATGAACATAGGGGTGCATATATCCTTTCTGATTGGTGTTGCTGGTTTCTTGGGATATATTCCTAGAAGTGGGATCATTGGGTCAAATGGCAGTTCCATTTTTAGCTTTTTGAGCAAACTCCATACTGTTCTCCACAGTGGCTGCACCAGTCTGCATTCCCACCAGCAGTGCACGAGGGTTCCTTTTTCTCCGCATCCTCGCCAGCACTTGTCATTTGTTGATTTGTTGATTTTTTGATGATAGCCATTCTGACAGGTGTGAGATGGTACCGCATTGTCTTTTTGATTTGCATCTCTGGGATAATTAGTGACTTTGAGCATGTTTTCATATGTCTCTTGGCCTCCTTCTGTCTTCTTTCAAAAAGTATCTATTTAGGTCCTTTGCCCATTTTTTGATTGGGTTGTTTATCTTCCTTTTGTTAAGTTGTATGAATTCCCTGTAAATGTTGGAGATTAAACCCTTATCAGTGATAACATTGGCAAATATGTTCTCCCATGCAGTGGGCTTTCTTGTGTTGTTGATGGTTTCTTTTGCTGTGCAGAAGCTTTTTATTTTGATGTAGTCCCATTTGTTTATTTTCTCTTTGATTTCCATTGCCCTACGACCAATATCACACACTTCATTCTTAAACAAATGTTTGACAGATACCATAGCATTCCAACCGAAATAATTCAGAACGAGTTTAAAAAACACACTACACAAAACAATGCCACCAGCATACTTTAAACATTTTAACAATAACTCCTTAATGTCAAACTCTCCAGACTATTTCTAATGAACGTTTGAACCTCATAAGTAATAGGTGAATACACGGGGGTCCTTTTCTTACTTGCTTTGTGCGTTTCCATGTCACTTTTAGTCATTTTCCTCTCTGGGGAGAGAATTTGCTGGGGTGGCCATTTGGGGAGGCCCCCCTTCCCCTCCCCCCCCCCCAGCACCATTTTCATTCATTTTATAGGTTGGGTTTTTACTTTTCCTCTTTGAATGGTTGGGGGTTCTGCAGTCTTTTTTGAAAATATGTTTTTATTGATTTTAGAGAGGAAGGGAGGAGGGGAGAGAGAAACATCAATGATGAGAGAGAATCATCGATTGGCTGCCTCTGCACTCCCTCCACCAGGGATCGAGCCCACAACCCAGGCGTGTGCCCTGACAGGGAATCAAACCATGACCTCCTGCTTCATAGGTTGATGCTCAACCACTGAGCCAGATGGGTTCTGCAGTCTTAAGCAGCTGTTTGAAAACCAGCACTTCCCAGTCTCACAAACCTGGGCGTGGCAGGAGGTGGGGTGTACCCCCACTAATACCTTCAGATTTCCCTTCTAAGAAGCCATACGCCCAGAAAAGCACTAGACCGGGTCTCCCGCTGGAGAACAGAGGTGCAGTGAAGCCTTGATGTGAAGGTACATCCAGGTTCCCCATCCAACATGCCTTCCCCAAACCTGACTGATCTACAGCACCTCTGGCCAGGGATCGTGCCCACCTGGCTGGTCTCCACACGTGGCCCCAGCTCGACTGCCCGCATGGGAGGGAGGTAGACCGGGGCCTCCGCCCCTTGTATTTGCTGGTTACTGTGGACTAACTGCAGGCGTGCCTTGGGGATACTGAGGCCGCTTCCAGGCTACCGCAGTAAAGCGAACGTCTCAATAAAGCAAGTCACACACGGTTTTCGGTTTCCCAGTGCCTATAAAGTTATGTCTACACTATACCATAGTCTATTAAATGTGCAACAAGTATTATGTCTTTAAGAACAATGGACAGCCCAGCCGGTGTGGCTTAGGGGTTGAGCATCAACCCATGAACCAAGAGGTCCCTGGTTTGATTTCCTGTCAGGGCACATGCCCGGGTTTCAGGCTGAATCCCCAGTAGAGACATGCAGGAGGCAGCTGATCAATGTTTCTATCTCTCTAGCCCTCTCCCTTCGTCTCTCTAAAATACCAGTGAAAACATTAAAGAAAAACAACAAACAACCCAATGTACATACTTTTTTAAAAAAATATATTTTTTTATTGATTTTTTACAGAGAGGAAGGGAGAGGGATAGAGAGTTAGAAACATCGATGAGAGAGAAACATCAATCAGCTGCCTCCTGCACACTCCCTACTGGGTATGTGCCCGCAACCCAGGTACATGCCCTTGGTCAGAATCTAACCCGGGACCCCTGAGTCCGCAGGCCGACGCTCTATCCACTGAGCCAAACTGGCCAGGGCTCAATGTGCATACCTTAATTAAAAAGTACTCGATTGCTAAAAATGCTAACCATCATCTGAGCCCTCAGCAAGTCGTTAACTTTTGGCTGGTGGAGGGTCTTCCTTGCTGTTGATAACAATACAATATCTGTGAAGGGCAGTGAAAATGAAGCGCAATACAGTAACGCGTGCCTGTGTTTCATCTGTCAGGACCTCCCTTTCTCCTCTGTAAGATGGGGACGATAACATGTCCTTCAGAGCGTGTTTCATGGGTTGGACGAGATGAGAATGAGGTCTGCCCCGTGCACGGTCAGCCTTAGGCACTGCCTGAGCATGAGCTCGCGGTAAAGGCAGACAAGCAGAAGGCAGACGCCCCTCGCTCGGCCAGATGCAGAAGTGACTGTGCGCGCACGCCCCAACACACACTCCCTCTGAGGAGAATGCGCAATACTTCTTAGTGCGCCTCCTCCTGTCGGTTGTGGATTAAGCTTGTGTCCCTAAAAGAGTTACATTGAAGTCCTAACCCCTGGAACCTCGGAAAGTGACTTTATCTGGAAAGAGGTCTAGAGCAGATGTAATTAGCTGAGATGAGCTCATCCTGGGGTAGGTAGCTGGGCCCTTCATTCAGTATGGCTGGCGTCCTTATAAAAGAAGAGATGACTGTAAAGATAGACATCCAGGAAGGATGTGACACCAGAGGCAGAGATTGGAATAATGAGTCAACAGGTCAAGGAATTCCAAGAATTGTTGACCACCACCAGAAGCTGGGAGAGGCAAGGGAGGGTTCTTCCCTCGCACCTGTTCTTGTTTTTTTAATCCTCCTCTGAGGATATTTCTCCATTGATTTTTAGAGAGAGTGGCAGAGAGAGGGAAAGACAGAGAGAAATCTCGATGTGAGAGAAACACATCGATGGGTTGCCTCCTGAACACACCCCTACCAGGGCCGGGGCTGGGGAGGAGCCTGCAACCAAGGTACATGCCCTTGACCAGGAACCGAACCTGGGACCCTTCCGTCCACAGGCGGACGCTCTAGCCACTGAGCCAAACCAGCTAGGGCCCTGCTGACACCTTGATTTCAGACTCCTGGCCTCCAGAAAGGGAGGGAATACATTTCTGTCATTTTAATCCATCCAGATGATGGCCCCTTGTTACAGCTGTAGCAAAGCTAGGGCACCGGTTCACCCGCCCAGATCCTCTCCTGGGCCTTCCACACAGAGCTGTCCTAGTGACTGAGCACATCAACACAAATGCAAAGACTTTGTAAAAAAAAAAAAACTTTCTGTAGGTGTCCTGAGGATGTGGGCTACCGGTTTTCTTTACCGGATTTATTTTTTGAGTGTTGGCTAGTTGCCCAAAGTTTACCCTGGCTGAAACTCAGTCTGCAAGATATCACTGTCAGAAGCGTCTAGACCTGCCCAGAAGTTTTTACTGACAACAATTGCCAGAAACCACACATCGCAGCGGATTGAGAACAGGGTCCAGAGAACGGCAGTTCTGCAGCTTATTTTATACACTAGAATCAAAGGAGGAAACGTGAGGAGGGTTACATGATATCCACTGGTGGTCGATTAGGGAGGCGGGAGAAAGCAAAGGGGGAAGTTTCTGGGATGGCATAAAAGGTAAAACACGGACTTCTTTTACATGGGTGGCTACGGGATGGTTAATAGTTAACATTTGCACACATGGAGATGGGGCTCGGGGGACAGGAGAGCAATGACGTGTTGTGTGGCCTGTGCTCTGGTCCCTGGCTCTGAGGGTCCGGAAAAGGACATCACTTTGACATTGCAAAGGCATATTGTCTCGGATGCCTTTTGGTGTATGGGACGAGGTTCCAACCGCCCGAGCCACCCAGCCTGGGCTCTTTGCTTTTTAATAGCGACATAGTATTTCACTGTCTGGTGGGTCCAGACTTGATTGAATTATTGTTGTGTATTTCCGTTGTTTTCCGCCCTCTTGCTATTCTAAACAGTGCCGTAAAGAATGTCCTTGTTGCCCTGGCTGGTTTGGCTCAGTGGATAAAGCATCGGCCTGTGGACTGAAGGGTTCCGGGTTCGATTCTGGTCAAGGGCACATGCCCAGGTTGCTAGCTGGATCCCCGGTGGGAGGCATTCAGGAGGCAGCTGATCGGTGACGCTCTCTCATCATTGAAGTTTTGATCTCTCTCTCCCTCTCCCTTCCTCTCTGAAATCACTAAAATCAATCAAAATATATATTTTTAAAAAAGAATATCCTTGTTCAAGCATCACTTGTACGTATGTGAGAATACTTCTTTTTCTTGCCTAACTGCTCTGGCTAGAACTTCCGGTTCTCTGTTGAGTAGAAGTGGTGAGCGTAGGCTCCTTGCCTTGTTACTGTCCTCATCTTAGAGGCAGAGCTCTGAGTCTCTCACCATTGGGTATGTTTGCTGTGGGTTTTTCATATAAGGCTTTTCTTATGTGGAAGTAGTTTCCTTTTAGCTCTCGTTTGTTGGATTTTTTTTTTATTATCATGAAAGTGTGATGACTTTTGTCAAATGCTTTTTCTCTGCCTCGATTGAGATGATCGCGTAGTATTTCACCTTCATTTTGTTGATGTGACTTATTACATTGACCAATTTTCATATGTTGAAACATCTTTGCATTCCAGGAGTAAATTCCACTTGGTGGTATATATATATATATATATATATATATATATATATATATTTAATAGGCTGCTGATTTTATTTTATTAGTATATTGTTGAAGTTTTTTTTTATCATCGATGATCATACAGGATGTTGGTCTATAGTTTTCTTTTCTTGTAATGGCTTTGTCTGGTTTTGGTATCAGGGTAATGCTGGCCTCCTAGAGTGAGTTAGGAATTGTTCCTTCTCGGCGATTTTGGAACATTTTAAGAAGGGTTGGTATTAGTTCTGTTTTAAATGTTTGGTAGACTGTACCAGTGAAGCCATCAGGTGTTGGGCGTTTCTTTGTTGCTGATTCATCTCCTTACTAGTTGTAGGTCTATTGAGATCTTCTTTGTGATCTAGTGTTGGTGGGTTTTGTGTTTCTAGGATTTTGTCCATTTCATCTAGGTCAGTGGTCGGCAAACTCATCAGTCAACAGAGCCAAATATCAACAGTACAACGATTGAAATTTCTTTTGAGAGCCAAATTTTTTAAACTTAAACTATATAGGTAGGTACATTGTTATTAACTTAATGAGGGTTCTCCTAAGGCTTAGGAAGAGCCACGCCTAAGGGGCCAAAGAGCCGCATGTGGCTCGCGAGCCGCAGTTTGCCAACCACTGATCTAGGTTATTCAATTTGTTGGCTCACAATTGTTCATAGCACTCTCTTCGAATCCCTTTTTATTTCGGTAGAATCGATAGTAATGTCCCCACTTTTACTTCTGAGTTTAGTACTTTGAGTTTTCTCTCTTTTCTCTTAGCTTGTCTAACTAAAGGTTGGTCAGTTTCATTGATGTTTTGAAGAACCAACTTTTGGTTTCATTGATTTTTCTCTATTTTTTATATTCTCCATTTCATACACCTCTCGTCTTTATTTCCTTCCTTCAGTTAGCTTTGGATGTGTTTTTTAATGGCCACAATTTTGTAATTTTGCAGTTTTCTTTACGTTATTGGTTTCTAACTGTATCCTATGGTGATCAGAGAAGATACTTTGTATATCTATCTTTTAGGGTCTATTGAGACTTAATTTGTGGCCTCATATATGGTCTATCCTAGAAAAAGTCCCACGTGCACCTGGGAAGAAGATGCATGCGGTCACTGTTGGGGGAAATATGCCTGTTAGATCTGAGTGGTTTACTGCACCGTTTAAGTCCTCTCTTTCCTCACGTATCTTCTGTTTGGTTGTTCATCCATTATTGTGAGTCATTATTGAAGTCTCCAACTATTATTGTAAAACTGTCTATTTCTCCCTTCAATTTTGTCAGTTTTGGCTTCGTATATTTTGCTGGTCTGTCATTAGACTTATAAATGTCTATAACTGGTATATCTCCTTGCTGTATTGAGCCTTTTATTTTACCATAAAATACCCCTTGTCTCAGAAACCTTTTTGAGGTACACTGTGTTTTGTCTGATATTAGTATAGACACCCCTGTTTTCTTTTGGTTGTTATTTGCATGGAATATCTGTTTTCCATGCTTTTCTTTTCAGTATGTTCAAGAAACATACTGAAACCGGAAATGCTGGCATTCGTGCTACCTGTCACTACCAGAATCAATAAGTACAGACAAGGATTGAATTATAGACGCTTTATTCAGATGGCAGAGATCTGAAAAAATGGTGGGTTATGTACCCTAAAGATCTCATCTCCTCTCAACTGACCATTTTTATAAGGAGAAGAAACGTGTAGATAAAGAGTTTGGAATTCTGAAGAAAAGTAGGTAAGGGTTTGGAATTCAGGAAAAGGGCTTAATCAGATAAAAGCTGAAGTCCCTCGATTTGCCTTCGTAGCATCCGTTCATCTGCTGTCTAGTGATTCTTTTTTTAAAAAATATATTTTTATTGATTTCAGAGAGAGGAAGGGAGATTGAAATGATGAGAGAGAACCATTGATTGGCTGCCTCCTGCACGCCCCCTAGTGGGGATCGAGCCCACAACCCGGTCATGTGCCCTTGACTGGAGTTGAACCCTGGACCCTTCAGTCCACGGGCCAACGCTCTGTCCATTGAGCCAAACCGGACAGGGCTGTCCAGTGATTCTTTCTCCGCCTCCTGGGCATCAGACATTCTCTCCGTGGAGCGCAATGGCCCAGGAACCATCTTGATCTCTCGCAGTCCTCCTAGGGCACAAAGTCAACTGGTTTTTGTCTTTAAATCTCTGGAGTGTCTCCCGTGTGCAGCCACTTTCTCGTTTTCCCCGGAGGCGCAGTTGTTTTTGAGTGTCCTCTCTTTACTGTCTGGCTCCTGAAAGTGAAGGGGGAGTGAAGCGGGGAGCGGGACAGGCACGGGGCTTCGTAATTTCCTGGAAGTCACTGTAGCTCAAGGGGGAGGCGCTTGCAACAATGGAGGGAGAGGTGACAGCGGTGACCTCCTGCCTCGTTGCCTGCGCCTCTGAGATGGATCCGAGGCAGCTAGCACAAGGCTCCAATATCTTGACCCGCCCTGGCTCCTCCAAGCTGGGTGCAAGCCGCTCTGGGAACACGCGCACAGCCCCCCCGACACGCGGCTGAGGGGGTGGGCAGCTGCTACTGTACTAAGAACTGGAATTAGTCACAGCGTGCAGCCCAGCCTTCCCCCGGGCATTGCAATGTCACCAGACTCCGGGTTCCAAAACAGCTGTACCAGGGCGATTCTGCCCGTGACATCATTGTCCACGTGGGGAGGTAGATGACAGGTACTTTCTGCTCCTCCGTCTTCCCAGAATCCTCTCCTGGACATTTACTTTTATAAGGTGTTTGGGACCATGTCGTTCAGTTAATCGCTTAGGAGACTGGCCAGATGTGGAGGCTGCAGGCAGCTGGGAAGCATCCTGATTCCCCATCGTCCACCTCCTGGGGGAAGGGGTGGAGCCTGGACCAGCACCAGACTCCGGGCCCCCATCAGCCCCTGGCCTCGGCAATGCCTTCTCTCTCTGCGGTGAAATGGAGGGAGCATTCAGACCGTGGGGAACTGGTACTCAGAGGCAGTCGGCATCTCTGTGGCGTCTTGTTTGACGACATAGATTGCTATTTTGTGTGTTTCTTGGGAGTCCTGTGGCCAGAGCGGCCGCTTAAATTGAGTCATAGAATAAGTCCGTTGTCTCTTTCAGTTCTGTGTCACCGCCCTGGTTAGTCAAGGAGAAAGTGCTAATGTCTGCAACGCTTCACACACACTTTTTTTTTTCCCCTCGTTAATCCTCACCCGAGGATATTTTCCCATTGATTTTTTAGAGAGAGTGGAAGGGCGGGAGAGAGACAGAGAGAGAAACGTCGATGTGAGAGAGACACATCGATTGGTTGCCTCCCACACGAACCCCGACCAGGGCCAGGGATTGAGCCTGTAACCAGACCGGAATCAAACCTGGGACCCTTCAGTCCGCAGGCTGACGCTCTAGCCACTGAGCTAAACCGGCCAGGGTGCCTCGCTCGCTCTTGATCTCGGTTTCAGCCGTGGGAGCCAGGCTCCCAGTCCGAGTCCCGGGAGGCAGCAATACCTGGTTCCAGCTCAGCAGCATCGCTTTGGTTTTGTTTTCTTGGGGTTTCTTTTTGGAGTGACTTTCCATTCGCGGTGGACGGTACTGTAGACAGTAACCTGAAAGGCGAAGTGACTTCTAGAAAAATTTTGAGGTAATGATACCCTGCTGCTCAGATCAGGCGAAAATATTCTCAGACATGGGTACGAAGTTTGGAAATTATACACCTCTCCCTAAAGGGTGTGACTGTGAAGCCTTTAGGTTATATGTCTCTGCAATGGTTAGAAGTATCCAGAGGCGCCAGGGTGATAGCTTATAAGCAGAAATATAATAAGCCTCCATGGGGATGATCATTTCGTTTGGAAAGAAGACCATTTGCTGGCAGTAGGACAGAAAGGGGCCTCTGGATTCAGTTAGGTTTTAACATTTAAAAAAACACACTTTTATTGATTTCAGAGAGGAAGGGAGGGAGAGAGAGAGAGAGAAACACCAATGACGAGAGAGATTCATTGATTGGCTGCAACCCAGGCATGTATCTTGACCGGGAATCGAACTGTGACCTCCTGTCCATGTTTTATGTGTCTGGGCACTGTCGGCTGCCATAGGATTGGTTCAGGGGATCCACCCCAGAAGCAAAATTCCTCTTCTCGACTTCACAGGGCCCAGCCTTCTGGTCATTGATCTTCTGTCTTCTTTCACATAAACAAAAAAAAGAGTATTCATTTTAAACCACACAAGTGATACATGACTAAATCCCCTTTGCAAAAAGCTGAACACCTTATATGTAATGTTACTCGCTGCTCCCGCCCCCGGTCGGTCCTTTCCCAGTTTCAGGTAACCGGTTTGGTATGTTGCCTTCCGGGAACTTTAAGCCTTCCCGTAATAAAAATCATACTTGCATTGGGCCTTCTAACTGCCAGGCCCTGTGTTGAACACTTTACCTGTAGCAACTCATTTAAATCCCACAACCACCATGGGAGGTAGGTGCTGGCTTTATCCCCATTTTACAGATGAGACTATTGAGGCCCAGAGAGGCTACACGACTTGCCTGACGCCACACAGCCTGTAAAGGGTGGAAAGATTCATCCCAAACCTAGACAGCCTCGCTCCCAAACTCATGCTCTTAACCTCTAAGCTATAAAAACAGGTTATGATAGACCTGGGTTCTAGTTTATGTGTATTTTTAAGGCACATGATGTCATACTGTGCAGATCATGACACCGCGTGGCTTGTTCAGTCAGCAGCATGTCCTGAGGAGCCAGCTGTGCTAACACAGTCGATGGCCTCCACGCCCATAACAGCCGTGTGGTTCCACCAAGCACTGTTGGTCTAGGGATTGTTCAAGGACGGCGACAGGATCGCCTGGTCCAGTGCTCCGTGTGGCTCTCCCTGGGCTCTCTGTCGAGCGGTTCGTTTGTGAGGTCAAAGCGTGGATGCCCTTTAAGTGTTCAAAGTCCGGGCTAATTGGCCCTCCGAGGTGGGCAGACCCATTTCCAGGCGGTGAGTCTGAATTCAGGGTCCAAGGTCTCCCCTTTAGATCTCAAGGCTACTTCCATCCCCCACCCCCGTCTGCCCCCTTAAACTTGAAAACGAACCCAAGATCTGGGATCCTCGTCAACTCGCTGTTCAACTGTGTGGGAGGTAAAGAGGGGATTTCCAGCCCCGAGCTTCATTTTCGGTTGGGTGGCTGTGCTGAGCCTGGGCCTTGAGGACTTGGCAGAGCCACGGGATGGGGCACAGGGTGCCAAGGAACCGGCCAGGGGCGGAGGTGGACTTCAAACTCAGTTTGAAGGGTTAGTCAGGGCGAGGGTTCGTCATGGAGAGTCCCCAGGGTCTCATCTAAATATGGCCACAGTGAGTAATGGAGATTTAAAAAAAATTTTTTTTAATTGATTTCAGAGAGGAAGGGAGAGGGAGAGAGAGAGACAGGAACATCAATGATGAGAGAGAATCATGGGTCGGCTGCCTCCTGCATGAACCACCCTGGGGATGGAACCTGCAACCCGGGCATGTGCCCTGACCGGGAATCGAACTGGGACCTCCTGGCTCATAGGTTGAGGCTCCACCGCTGAGCCACGCCGGCCGGGCTGAGTGATGTAGATCTTTAATGTGATATGTGCAGGTGTTTAGCTTTTCGCTAAGGGAATTTCGTCACATATTACACGTGTGGTTGAACACGAACACATTTTTTTTTTTTAAGTGAAAGAAGAGAAAAATCAATGACCAGAAGGCCAGGCCCCCTGACGCTGAGAATCCCTGGGCCCTGGTTTGCGGAGAGGCAGGGCTCCGGGGGCAGGGAACGCGGAGCCAGCCTCCCTCAACCCACCCCCACCCCACCCCCAGGGCGTGGAGAGGTGGAGCCCCGGTCTCGCGATCACGTGGGAGCTTCCAGAAGGGTGGACACCTGTGTTCCACGCTCAGCGGTGGGGCTGTGATTGGTCAGGGGAGGACCTATTGGCATTTTCTCAAGACCCCGGATGGTTGTAATGTGCAGAGGAGCTTGGGAAGGAGGGCCAGGCAGGCCCAGGGAGCCTCACGGTGGAGAACTCACCAGTCCTTCCTGTGGGTGCTGGGCCCAAGCTGCCAGGCCTGAGCCGGGGACACAAGGCCACTGTCTGGCCACCTGCTGACCCAGTCAGGCAAGGGCTGGCCCCAGGGCTCCGGGGACCCAGAGGAGGCTGAGTCTGGAAACTCTAGAACGGTGGTTCTCACCTTGGCTGCACATTAGAATCACCTGGGGATCTTTTTAAAATCCTGATGTCCGGGCCTCATCCTCCGGAAATTCTGTTTCTTTGTGACTAACATTGTGGCCCCGGCCCATAGCAAAGAAACAGAATTTCCGGAGGAGGAGGCCCAGAAATCAGGATTTTAAAAAGATTCCCAGGTGATTCTAGTGTGCAGCCAAGGTTGAGAACCACTAACCTAGAGGATCCTTTGGTAGAAAGGCCAGCCTTCCCAGCAGGGAAGGGGGGGGGGGGAGGCTGGGACCCCGACTCCCAGGTCCCCGTGACAAGAAGAAAAGGCCTTGTTGGACTTGGGACAGGGGCCACCCGGGCCCAGGCCTGAGGCCCAGAGGGCTCTCTGTTCGGAGCGCCTTCCACCCCCAGACGCCTTCGAGGTGAGGAGATGTTTGTCCCACTCCCAGCTCTGTGACTGGCGGCTGGGGACGCGGGCAGGTGCCCTGGCTGCGGGGAGCCTCCGCGTCTGCGTCGGTAAAGCCCTGTGACCACGCAGCTCCTGTGGCCGGCAGGACCCTGTCGTTGTGAGGGACAGGAAAGATGACGGTTCATCCGGTCGCCGCCCCCCATGGAAACGCGCTGTCCCCCCCCCACCCCCCCACCCCCGCCTGCTCTGTCAGCCCCGGTGGGCGAGGGAGGCGATGGCCGCCCACAGTTGCCTGAAGGTGCGCCCCGAGGGCCCATGAACGGAGGGTGACTTCTGGGGCTGCGGCGGCCTCCCAGAAAGAGGCCGCTGGGTCAGTCTGGCCCTGCCTTTGCTGCTGATTTGCTGAGAATGCCAGGAAGGTCTTCCCTCGCAGGGCCGCAGCGTCCCCATCTGTAAAACGGACCTGGCATGGCCCCCGCTGTCGGACGCTTCCACCTGTCCCCTTCCCAGCCTCAGGCCCTCAGTGACGGCGAACCTTTTGAGCCCGGCGTGTCAGCATTTGGAAAAACCCTAACTGAACTCTGGTGCCGTGTCACATGTAGAAATTTTTTGATCTTTGCAACCATAGTAAAACAAAGACTTATATTTTTGATATTTACTTTATACATTTAAATGCCATTTATTTATTTATTTATTTTTTTATTGCTTAAAGTATTACAAAGGGTATTACATATGTATCCATTTTATCCCCCCACCCTAGACAGTCCCCTTTTAAATGCCATTTAACAAAGAAAAATCAACCAAAAAAATGAGTTCGCGTGTCACCTCTGACATGCGTGTCCTAGGTTCGCCATCACTGCCCTAGTTCGAGAGCCTCAGAGAGGCAGAGCCTTGGCTTCTCCATGGGGGCCCTGGAGGGCTTGGCACGGGGGACTCGGCGGGGATTCGGAGAGGACGGCAGGGCCTCTGTGGGCGCTGGTCCCGCCCCGGTCCCCAGGCCTGGCCTGCTCACTTGGCCCCTAGAAACCAACGTCGATGGCACTAACTCATCTTCCGAGATATTTCTGTCCAAGTGTTTATCGCGGCTGCCATGGCCTGGGTGCCTTCTTATCATCCCCACCAACCAACCACACACTTCCTGACCCTGAGGTCAGCCCTCACGGCTCCTTACTCTGCCCCTCTCCTCCCAGTGCCCGTCCTCCGATGCCCTCTTCTGTCCTCCCTTCTGTCACCCTGGCCCAGGAGCCAGGGGCTGAATTCGGGGTCTGCCGTGGGGACCAGGCTTCCAGCCTCCCACGGCCCTTCTCCTCGGCCTGACACACACCCCCCGAGACCCTTACCCAGAACAGGTAAGGCAGGTGATGCACCCCTTGTAGGAAGGACACGGGTCCCCACAAACCTGGGGCCTGCTAGCAGCTGTCTGTCCTCACCACACAGCCTTGTGGGGGCTCCCCCTTAATCCAAGCCTGGGGAGTCAGGAAGAGGAAAGAGCCAAAGGAACAATGGCCAGGAGTCTGTGAGTCCAGTCATATCCTCCCCTCCATCCCTCCCTTCCTTCCTCCTACCCTGCGTGGGGGATGGGCTTCTTTGGAAACAAGAATGCCTCTGGTAATGATAGCTAAGGGGTATTGATCCTTCCTCATGTGCCAGGGCCATGAGCGGTTTTGCCTCCTTATCTCCCAGCAACCTTGCCAGCTAGAGACGATTAGTACCCGCATAGCAGGCACTAGGCCTGCCCCCTCTCGCCTCTGCTGGATCCCGTAATCGGCAGTGCCCCTCCCTCCACCCATCCCTCCCCCGCACCCCACCCCCGTGGGTGTTGACCATAATGGCTGCACCCTTTCCCCAGTGGGCTGCCCTTTCCTGACTGTCTCTGGCAGAGATGCCTGGGCTGTAACCCCTCCCTCTCCCATCCACAGGGCAACACCCATAGCCAGTGACTGGCAGATTGGCAGATATGGGTGTAATGGGCCAGTCCCCTGCTGCTTGGCAGGACAGACTCTGGGGGTGAGATAGGCCAATACCTGGCCACCTGGGGCTCTAGGGAACCCTGAGAAGGGTGCATCTGGAAACCCTAGTGGTCCTCAACCTTCTGGCCCTTTAAATGCAGTTCCTCATGTTGTGACCCAACCATAAAATTGTTTTCGTGGCTACTTCATCACTGTGATGTTGGTACTGTTATGAATTGTCATGTAAATATCTGATATGCAGGATGGTCTTAGGTGACCCCTGTGAAAGGGCCGTTCGACCTCCAAAGGGGTCGCGACCCACAGGTTGAGAACCGCTGCCCTAGAGGGTCTTGGGTGGAGAGTCCCGTGGCTCACACTCCAGAGCTCCCCCCGCACGCACGGGGCAGGCTGGAAGCAGCCGTTCCTGAAACCACATTCTTGTGTAGCTTCTCTCTCCACCCTGTTCTGCCTCCCTTACTCCTCAGTAAGTCACTTTTATAGACACTTGTCTTGGGCTCTGCTTCTAGAAGCCTCACCCAGAGCATCCCCATTCCACAGATGAGGCCACTGAGGTGCCAAGAGATGAAGTAACCTGATCAAAGTCCCACAACGGTAACTGGGAGAGACTCAGAGCCAGGGCCCTGGGGCCAAGGTGTTTGCTCTGATCCAGAATCAGATGCCGCCCCTGCCCTCGCGGTGCCCCCAGCCCGCGGAGGGGGAAGCTGCCCGCCGAGAGGGAATGGCCGCGCAGGGTGGCAGGACCTGGCGTGGAAGGGAAGGAGGGAGCGCTAAGGAGGGCAGCCCAGTGGCGGGCCTGGCTTGGTAGGGGAGGCAGCCAGGAAGACCTCCCTGAGAAGGGAGAAGGGGCGGGGTCTGGAGGGAGAAGGAGGGGTTTGCAAGGTGGAAAAAAGGGAAGGGCACTCGAGGTAGAGGAAGAGGATGTGCAAGGCGGGGTGTTGGGAAAGAGGCCCGGAGGTGGGGCTGTGCGTGTTGTCAGGGTGTGTGCGGGCCAGCGGGGGCCTGGAACCAGAGGGCAGGGATCAATCTGACATGCGACCTTTGAGCCTTTCTTGGACACCTGCTTGTGGAAGTCATAGGACAAGGCGCGACTTGCCCTTGGAGGCGGGGGGAAGCCGAGAGGAGGTTGAGAGAGAAAAAAGGCGAGACCAGAGTGGAGTCTGAGCGATAACTCG
Source organism: Myotis daubentonii (assembly GCF_963259705.1). NCBI lineage: Eukaryota > Metazoa > Chordata > Mammalia > Chiroptera > Vespertilionidae > Myotis > Myotis daubentonii. Next base: position 52,967,189 of record NC_081854.1, on the reverse strand, counting down.
GGCCAGATGTGTGTGTATGTGTGCATGCACATGTGCATGTGTCCTTGTGTGCGTGCATATATGCATGTGTGCTTGCATGTGCATGTGTGCTTGCATGCCTGCATGTGTGCGGGGTGAGCATAGGCATGTGTGTGGACTGGAGGTGGGGCTCTCCAGCAGAAGGGAGCAGCCAGCACCAACGCCCTGGGGCGGCAGTGAGGGAACTGGCCCGAGTTCACTCCCTCCTCTAACCTCTACCTGCAAGGACTTCTGGGATAGCAGGAAGGAGGCTCCAGGAGCATAGCCATGGGGGCAGTGGAGGGCGTTGTCTGCTGTCAAGTTGAAGCCCGGGTGGAGTGACGCCCCCATAGAGACCCCTCAGTGAGACCGGCAGCCCGACCAGGCCTCCAGGCCCGCCCCTGCCCTCTGCCCTCTGCCCTCTGCAGCCGGGACCTGGGGTGGCCAGACCACTGGCCTGCAGATCCGCACGCCGGGCTCCCTGTGGGCGCGGCTGAGTGACCCTGGGCCCCTCCTGAGCCCCTGTCTGAGCACCCACGGATGCACTGGTGATTGTTAGAGGTAACCCTTGGGACCGAAGGCCAGGGGACCCTGTGCTGAAATGCAAAGATGAAGGCTTGAGGTTCATTAGGTTTTATTTTCTTTGTTCCGTCGGCAGCAGCTCTGCACTCTTGTTTTTTCATAAAAATGTATACATTTGAGTAAGACGAACCTCCACATTCACGTATAAATAAGAAACTGCTGGCCACGGGTGGAGAAAGCACAGTGATCAGAAATGTTTTTCTTGTTCTTTGATGGATACCCCGGCCCAAATAACTACGAACACGGGAGATGAGCATGACAACCAGTAAAGGGAAGGCAATAGACATATGCGATTTTAAAATGAATTTGATCAGATAACACATGCACACAGTACGAAATTCTAAAGCTTTGCCCAGCCGGTGTGGCTCAGTGGTTGAGTGTCAACCTATGAACCAGGAGGCCACGGTTTAATTCCCGGTCAGGGCACATGCCCAGGTTTCTGGATTGATCCCCAGTGTGGGGCGTGCAGGAGGCGCTGATCCATGACTCTCTCATCATTGATGTTTCTATCTCTCCCTCTCCCTTCCTCTCTGAAATCAATTAAAAAAAATTTTTTTTTAAATACTAAAGCTTCCTCTCCCCAGGGATAATTGCTTTTATGTTTCTTTCAGAAATCATCATGTATTTAGAAACACACACAGTTATTTTTTTCTTACACAAATGCAGCTTACTCTAGACCAGTGATGGCGAACCTATGACACGCGTGTCAGAGGTGACACGCGAACTCATTTTTTTGGTTGATTTTTCTTTGTTAAATGGCATTTAAATATATAAAATAAATATCAAAAATATAAGTCTTTGTTTTACTCTGGTTGCAAAGATCAAAAAATTTCTATATGTGACACGGCACCAGAGTTAAGTTAGGGTTTTTCAAAATGCTGACATGCCGAGCTCAAAAGGTTCGCCATCACTGCTGTAGACGCTGCTCTGCCCTGGTTCTTTTTTTAAAAAATATATCTCGGACATCAATCCACATCATTCCACTTAGTTCTGCTGTTTGCTTTTCACGGGCTGCATAGGCTTTCAGTGTATAAATGCACCACAATTAATGGCCATTTAGGTAGGTTTTTTCCAGTCTTTTCCCACTATAACTAAGGCCACATTAAGTATACTTGAGAAAACGTGACTATTCGAATTACGAAAATAGCCATGGGCTAAATACCTGGGCATGGAATTGCTAGGTGTGGTTATGTGGCATCTGTTGGAAGGTAAAGGTTGTATCTGTTCACACTCCTACAGCAATGCCTCAAAATGCCAGTTAATTCACAACCTTGCCATGGAGTATCCTCGCCAGCCCATGGGCTGAAAATCCTATACCTTTTTTAGTTTTAATGTGTATTTCCTATGAGGTTGAATACCTTTTCACATTTTGAAGAGTGATTTGTATTTCCTTTTTGGTAAACGGTCCGTGCTCTTTGCTCAGGTTGTTACTTTTTTCCTTATTGCTTTGTAGTCCGTCTTGAGATATTAAAACATTACGCCTTTGTGACATAACTAGCAGATGTTATTTTCCAGCCTGTCGTCTGTCTTTTCACTTTGTGTGTGGTGTTCTTTGTCACTGCGACAATGCTGACTTATATCTGGTCGGTTTCATGCGGTTTTTCTTTGTGATCTCTGAGTTCTGTGTCTTGCCTGGCTAGGTCCTCTCTACTCTGCATTATTTTTAAGACTTTTTCGCTCGTCCTTTTTCAGCATTTAAAAGAATTTTAACTTTTCAGTTGTGAAATATAATGCAGGAAACATGCAAAAAATGAAAGATACAGCTTTATGTGTTCTAAAGTGATTATCTATAGTCTTGTAATACTTTCATGGTTTAACTTTTTACATTATATCTGGCCCCCATCTAAACTTTATTTTGGTATACTTTGAGAGACAAAAATCCCTCTTTATTAAAAAAGAATATATTTTTAAATGTTCGTGGAATAGAATATTTTTATTTATTTCAGAGAGGAAGGGAAAGGAAGAGAGAGATAGAAACATCAATGAGGAGAGAGAATCATGAATCGGCTGCCTTCTGCACCACCGCCCCCCACTAGGGATTGTGCCCAGCTGGGAATTGGACCTTGATCTCCTGGTTCATTGGCTGAAGCTCAACCACTGAGCCACACCAGTCGGGTGGACCCAGAAAAAATTAAAATGCATACGAGGCATCCAAGAGTAGTAGTTGTGAGAATTAAAATAGAAGGTCTAACCCGGGCACTTAGCAAATATTCATTACATATGTTCAACTTGTGTGACTTCAGTTCTAGTGAAAATGTAGGTTTGTCCCTGGAACACACATAAAAACGTTAAACTAAAAAGTAGAATAAAATATATCCTCAAGATGTAGAAATTACTTTTTTTTATTGGAATTTTCAGACTCTGTCATACTTGATGCAGATATTTATCCTCATTTGTTGCCTTTCGAAGTCCGTTTTAGGTATTATTCGAGTTGTGTGGGAACTCCCATTTCTCTTGGGCATTGCTGGTGATTTCTGTGCTTACTCATCATTGTGTATTTCTCTTCCTCACATATTGAGGAAATGTCTGTTCTAGTTTTTACTGTAAATATATATATATGAAATTGATTTCAGAGAGGAAGGGAGAGGGAGAGAGAGATAGAACCATGAATGATGAGAGAGAATCATTGATCGGCTGCCTCCTACACACCCCACACTGGGGATCCAGCCTGCAACCCGGGCATGTGTCCTGACTGGGAATCGAACCATGACCTCCTGGTTCATAGGTCAATGTTCAACTGCTGAGTCATGTCAGCCAGGCCATATATATATATATATATATATATATATATATTTAAATCAAAACACACCTTTTAAAAAGCTCCAATGGTATAAAGTGGTCCAAGAGTATGGTATAAAGGGCTCTCCTTGGCCTGTGTCCCCCGGCCCCTCCCTAGATAATCCTGTCACGTTTCTCTCATAGCCCTAGAGCTGGTCTCTTTATGCAAGGACACATACGCGCGCGCACACACACACACACACACACACACACACACATTTAAAACATACACGTGTGCAGCTTTTGAAATTTGAATTTACTTACTAATATACGTTGGGGCTTGATGTTTTTGTGGCTCACCCCTGTTGTATTCCATTGTGTAGATCTACTGAAACAGAGGGTCCTTATGACTTGCATTAAATTTATTTTTATTTTTATTTTATTTATTTATTTATTTATGTATTTATTTTAATGACCTCTTTTTTGTTTCTTAATCCTCATCCAAGGATATTTTCCATTGATTTTTAGAGAGAGTGGAAGGGAGGGGGAGAGACACAGAGAGAGAAACATCCATGTGAGAGAGACACAATGATTGGTTGCCTCCCACACACATCCCGACCAGGGCCAGGGATCGAGCCTACAACCGAGGTGTGTGCCCTTGACCAGAATTGAACCCGGGACCCTTCAGTCTGGGGGCTGACGCTCTATCCACTGAGCCAAACCAGCCAGGGCTTAAATTTCGTTTTAAATCCTACCTGTAGAAATAGAGCGCTCCCTCTCTCTCTCTCTTCACAGACCTAGCCTTTCCCCCAGATAATCAGCAGCCCCGGAGGCAGTAGAAGACAGAGTCCGGACCTGAGTAGTGGGCAGGCTCAAGGTCACATCTTGACCTAAATTATGTTCTAGCCTCGGAGCCCTAAGGTGGAGTGGGCCCCTGCGGGACACTGGAAGAGACGTCAGAGGTGCCGCACCTCCAATTGGACATGCCGTTTGCGAAGCTAACTGGACCCTGCGAAGCTAATGTTGTCTGAAGCTGACCACTGGGTATGTTGGTTCTGGGGCCTCTTGGGAGGGACTCTGGTGCAGGCCAAGGTCAGACACTACCTGTGACTGGCCCTGGACAACCTGTCTGGAGCCACAAAGCGATCCACAGTGTGTGGTGCCTCTGCTGGGCCTGGGTGTGTGTGGGAAGGAACCAAGCTGTGCACCAAGGCCGGCTTTTACCAGCCTGGGTCCCGGGGGAGCTCGGCACATGTCGCCGGGGACACCACGTCTAGCTGGGTGCTTGCACACCTTTGTGGTGGGGCAGGGTCTCAGGGAGTCATCAGGGGGAGGCCGGAAGGGTTTATCAGGCCCAAGCAGACCAAGATTTGGCCGTGTGAAGGGAGGGCTCTGCACCAGTGGGGTGTGCGAGGGAAAGAGCCACACAAGTCAGTCTGTCCCAAAGTCTGCCAGGAGCCCAGGTTCAGCAGGACGGGCCACTGGGAGTCAGGAGAAGGGGAGGTGCCAGTCAGTCTTGGGGGAATGTGGGCATGTGCCCCATCTTCCACTCCATTGCCACACAACTCAGTTGCTCAGGTTCCTACCCAAACCTCAGCTGGGCAGAGCCTCCAAGACTTCAGAGGGGGGGAGCCGTGGGGAGTCAGAGTGTGGGGCTAGCGGATCTCCCAAGACGGGGTGGTAAGCAAGGCTTTCTCTCCATTCACTCTTGCCTCTCTCCACTTCTTCTGCTAGAATTTGACAGTTTTGTTTAAAGAAATGTCATTAGTACCCCCAGTACCTCTTTTCTTTCTATTTTCCCCATTGATTTTTAGAGAGAGTGGAAGGGAGGGGGAGAGACAGAGAGAAGCACCTACGTGAGAGAGACACATTGATCGGCTGTCTCCTGCACATGCCCTGACTGGGGCCGGAGATCGAGTCTGCAACCGAGGTAGGTGCCCTTGACTGGAATGGAACCCTTCAGTCCGAGGGCTGACGCTCTAACCACTGAGCGCAACTGGCTATCGTTTTTTTTTTTTCTCCTTATTTCTAACCGCAGTACTGACCTCTGTTAAATGGAACATGCCCCGTTTATGTGGCTTTATCTAAAGTCCTGGGACTTTGTAGTTACCTTCCTCACGTTTCTTAGATAGACGATCAGTGCACAGACTGGTCCTTCTCCTTTCTTTGTCTTCCACCTACTTTTCCATCATCTTTTCTCTTGTCCATTCCAACTTCTCAAGCAAAATCCCTACAGCTGTATTCGGTACACATTTGTGCCAGGACGTGAGTGACCGATGCCTCTGGGCTTTCTTATTGAATAGAATGTTAACTCTCAATTGTTTAGAACTGCTTCCAGTTTGGCTCAGTGGATAGAGCATTGGCCTTGGGACCAAAGGGTCCCAGGTATGATTCTGGTCAAGGACACGTACCTTGGTTTCCGGCTCCTCCCAGACCCGGTTCCTGGTTGGGCCTCGTGCAGGAGGCAATCAACTGATGTGTTTCTCTCTGTCTTTCCCTCTCTCTTCCACTCTCTCTAAAAATCAATGGAAAAATATCCCTGGGTGAGGATTAAAAAATAATAATAAATAAAACTACTTCCTGATGTAATGAGAAAGAGATGGCAAATCCTGACTTTTCTGGAATTTTATTGGGAAAGGCAGCTGGCATCTGTGATGAGGATTATTCCATTTTTCCTCCCAACAAGTGGGCTGTAGTGAGTCGGCCGTGTTTGAAGGGCTCACTGTGACACCCCGAGTCACTGTGAGGTGGATGTCCGAGTTGGGGTCACCTCCTCTGGGCCAGGTGTGGCAGGAGGTGACCCCGGGAGGTGAGCAGTGCCAGTCCAGGGACAAGAAGAGCAGGGTCTGTGCACGAAGGTGAGGGGACTGTTTCAGGTCCGACGAAGGGCAGGGCTAAGGGCTGGTGCCTTCTCCACAGCATTCCCTGTGCATTCTGGGATACTGTGGGCAGCACGCTGTCTCCTCTCTCCTTAGAGGCCTGCCCTATGGAAACAACCAGCAAATCCAGCTCAAGGCACAGGACTCAGCCCCGGTACCCATGAGACTGTCTCCACGGACACCCTAGAGCATCTATGATGAACCAGGAAGCCAAGTAAGTGATCTTTCCCCTTTGCCTCCTCTCTGTCCCTCCCGTTCACTCCTTCACTCCCCCACCCACTGCCAGGACTGCTCCCTACCCAGATGGGCCCCACTGGGCCTGTCCCCAAAACAGCAAACCTACACTTAGCCACCATTCATGAGAGTGAACATCAATGGACACAAAATCAGCAAGGGCCTAAGATAGCTTCTACTCTGCCTATTTTATAGATGGTCTAACTGAGGCCCAGAGAGGGAAGGGACTTGCTGAAGGTCGGTTGTGAGTGTGTATCAGCCAGGATGGGCTTGTTTATGCTGCGTAACAAACAGCCTACCAAGTCCCAGTGTCTTATGAGGACAAACGTTTATTTCCTGCTCCTCGTTCTTGTTGTGAATCAACTGGGACCTTTGTCCACATTGCCCTCTTTCCTGGGCCCAGTCTAAAACAGCAGCCACGACCTGGATACTGCCAGTCCCTGCGGGCTTCCACCTCATGACCCAATATGGCTGCCCAAGGCTCAGTCATCACATCATCATTCCAGCCACAGGAAGCAGCAAAGAAGGATACACAACCTTCTACCTACGTCCCCTTGGCCAACACTTAATTGCATGGCTGCATCTAACTGCAAGGGAGGCTGGAAGTAGAGTCTGTTCCAGATGACCAGGGAATCTTCAGGGGTTCTGGTACTGAGGAAGAGGGGAGAACAAATTTTGGGAGACAAGTGCTCAACTCAGACAGAGAGCCTCACAAAGGGGTCCATGGGAACATATGAGTAAACCATCTGCAGGGAATGAACTAGAGCCTAGCTACTAGACCATTTCAGAGCCAGGACACAGGCACAGTTGGCTTCCCCCAGCTGCCTTATCCCTTTGCTCACCTATCTCCCAGTTCACCTGTCCCCCCCAGCTCACCTAGCCCCCAGCTCAACTGTCCCCAAGCTCACCTGCTCCCCAGCTCACCTGGCCCCCAGCTCATCTGTCCCCAAGCTCACCTGCTCCCTAGCTCACCTGGCCCTAGCTCACCTGCTCCCCCAGCTCATCTATCCCCCCAGCTCACCTGTCCCCACAGCTCACCTATCCCCAGCTCACCTGTCCCCACAGCTCACCTGTCCCACAGCTCACTTGTTCCCCAGCTCACCTGTCCCCACAGCTCACCTGTCCCCCAGCTCACCTGTCCCCCAGCTCACCTATCCCCCAGCTCACCTGCCTACCCTGTCCCTGCAGGGCCAGCTCCTCATGGACCCCATTAGCTTCCGGCTGGGCACCAAGAACCAGTGGGGTTGGCTCGTGAGTCTGCTCAGCAATGACCCAGAATGGCTGAGTGCCAAGGTGAAGTTCTTCCTCCCCAGCATAGACCTGGGCTCCAGGAACGAGGACCCAGACCCCACACAGAGGGTCCTCCTACAACTCAGGGAGCTGCACACCCAAGGCCTGGCCACCTGGCAGGCCTTCATCCACTGTGTGTGCATGGAGCTGGAGGTGCCCCTGGAGCTGGAGGTGCAGCTGCTGAGCACGTGGGGCCATGGAGACGGTAAGGGCGTGCACGAGGGGTGCAGAGGGGCTCGGGGAAGACAGGGCCCCACTTGAGTCACACAATTGACTCAAGCCAGGAACAGGATTCCATGTTTCTGGACACTTCCTAGAGCAAATTCCCTACTGCCTCCACATCAGCTGGGGACCTTCCACCTTGTACCATCCCAGTTGTCCAGGGAGGCGGGGTGCCGGGAGAGAAAGAATAGGTGACTCCTTGCAGCCAGGAAATGCCAAATAGCCCATAATGCCCCAGAGCGTGCTTCTTGCAACGAGGTCAGAAGCAGGCGCAGGGAGAGCCCTCTGAGCTGTACTGCTGGTTGCAGATTGAACCTGTTCAGGTCCGCGGGCATTTCTCGGGCACCTTCTGCTTTTACAGCGCTGTGGGGAGACGGGGAGGACTCACGCCATGCCTCCACCACAAGGCAGCGTGCAGGAAATGCAGGGGGCTCACCGTGTGCACAAACACATGCACACGCGTGCATGCATGCATACACACATGTGCGCACACATACCCGGCCGCGCACAAACCTACATATACACACACATTTCTGTCCCCGGCTGCCTTCTCGGCTCATCACCAAGCTGTGCCCTCCACAGATCGCTGAGTGTAAACTTGATTTCTCCCTCGCTGGGGCCTCACCCTTTGGGGTGATCCCTGAGGCAGACATCAGAGCTGGTCCCAGCACATCCCATGTGTATTATACTCTCCCCCCTCTCTCTCAGGGTTTCCCGGTCCTTTGGAAACGGGTGCAGAAAGCCAACCTGAACCTCTGCTCCACCTCGGTGAGGCCTGGGGTTGGGGAGCAGGAGGGGGGGTGGTGAGCATGCTCAGTTCCCACGTCAAACCCAGAGGAGGCTGCTGGCTGGTCCCAGCCATTTCCCATAAACCATCCTCCTCTGGCCCTGATGCACCTGCACATGTCCCCCGCCCCTTTCCAAGCTGGATGCCTTCTATTTGTTTTTCTTGCCTCCTTGCTCTGGCTAGCAGTTCCAGGACTGTGCTGAATAGAGTTGGTGAAAGCGGGCATCCTTGTCTTGCTCCTGATCTTAGAGGAAAAGCTTTCGGTCTTTCACCACAGAGTACGATGTTCACAGTGGGTTCGGAACCATTATTTCTGTAGATGTGTGGACTCTTTACTTAGAGGTGTGCATGGCAGAAACATCAAGCTCTGACAGGAAACATCCAACCCATCATCCCAGCTCCCCCACAAAGCCAGACTGTTTGTCCCGGTCCCTGGTCCCTCCTGGCCCTCATCACTGAGCTGCCTTCACTCAAACCCTGAGTGTGGGTCCACTTGTCTGCCTGCCTCCTCTTTGTGGAACGGAGCGCCCCTCAGTACTGGGTACCTACCTCCTAGGCCCCGAAACCTCACCCCTTACGCTTTCCTTCATTTTTTCCAGGCCTCAAGCGGCCTCGTCAGAGCTGCGGGTCCTCACCCCGCCGGAAGCAGCTCAGGAGGCAGCAGCTCGGTGGGTGCCAAGGCGGGGAGGGACCTGAACACAGGGATTGGATGGCACCGGGGCCAGGGCACAGATCCTGGACTCGGTCCCCTGCCGACGAGCCTCCAGGGGCTTCGCGGCTCTTGTAGTCCAAGCTTCCACGAAAGAAGGATCGAAGGTCCTGGGAGGGCAGAGGGGAGGGTGGCGTCTGGCCAGGAGGGGCCTCCCCAACAGGCCGCCCGGGGGCTCCTCCGGAGATGGCTCAGCTGAAGGAGCTGGAAGCAGCCCAGCAGGTTGCAGCTTTATCATTTAGCTACTTCCAGGGACACCCCATGTCCTCAGGGCTGAGGGGCCCCAGGGAAGTGACCATTGTAACCTCAGGCCTGGGCCCTCATTGGCCAGTTTAGAGGTAAACAGGATACCAGGGAGAACTCCCCAAAAGCAGAAGCCCTGAGGCACACGGGGAGGAGACATGGGGGTGCTGAGGACTGGCCAAGGGGCTAGAAGAGACCGAACTTCCTTTGTTTTCCACCAGTTGTGCAGAAGAGTCCTTGTTCCCCACCAGCTGGGAGACCCAATGGGATATAACATAGACTGCTACCTCAGGTCCCCCCGCCGGGGCTCTCGCTGGCCCCCAACAGTGGCCCCAGTCCCTTCTCTGGTTCCACCCCAGATTTCCCAATAACTCAGCAATTCTAACGTCAGTACCTGGCCCCGTTTGGGGTTGGGGGGGCAGTTCCAACAGTTCTGATTGGTCAGTGCTGGACCTACAGGTCGTTAGCACCGCCCTCCCCCCCTGCCCTGGGCATTACAGAACTGAACCGGTGGGGAGGGGCACAGAGTTCTCAGATATTGCAGGAAGAGGTTGTTCTGATAAGAAGTTGCAAAAAGAAGAAGTTGCAAAGGAAGTGCCCTCTCCCCTTTCCCCATCTTATTGAAAACAGAGCCATGATCCCCGCTTCGCCCCTGGTTAAACAGCTGCCAGAGTCTGCTTCGGCAGAAGCAGTTCCTTCTAGGCATTTGGGTGGCACAAGAGCCCCTGGGTGCTCCTGCGACCCCCCCCCCCCCCCAATAACACAGCTAGGGCTGTAGGATCCCAGCAGCCAATACTGGGATGAGGTTGGGGGCGAGGGTAGGTCTCAGCCTCATGCCATCTCCCTGCCCCCAGCAGAACTGGCCAAGAGGTACCTACAGCAGCTGAGGACCTCGGCCCAGCAGCGCTATGGCGGCGAGCTCCCGGGGCCAGGGCAGCCCCTCACCTTCCACCAGGCCTACGTCCCCCCAATCCTGCAGTGGAGCCGGGCCACAGCACCCTTCAGCACTCAGGAGGGGGCCGTGCCGGGGAGCCCCAGGGCAGAGGATGGTGCTGACGTGAGCCTCCAGGACCTCTTCGGCCCCAGGGCGGACAAGGGCCCGAGGGTGATGGTGCTCCTGGGGAAGGCGGGCATGGGCAAGACCACGCTGACCCGCTGGCTCTGCCAGAAGTGGGCCGACGGCCAGCTGGACCGCTTCCAGGCCCTGTTCCTGTTTGAGTTCCGCCAGCTCAACCTGCTGGCGGAGGCCCTGACGCTGCCCCAGCTCCTGTTCGACCTGTGCCTGCGCCCCGAGGAGGGCCCCGACGCTGTCCTCCAGTACCTGGAGAAGAACGCCAAGGGGGTCCTGCTCATCTTCGACGGGCTGGAGGAGGCCCTCCACCCCCATCCCAGCGGGGAGACCGCGGGCCCCGAGGCGCCAGCCCCAGCCCTCGGCCTCTTCTCTGGCCTGTGCCGGGGGACCCTCCTGCCCGGCTGCAGGGTCATGGCCACCTCCCGGCCAGGGAAGCTGCCGGACTGCCTGCCCACCGAGGCGGCCACCATCCACCTGTGGGGCTTCGACGGGCCGCGGGTGGAGGAGTACGTGGGCCGCTTCTTCGGCAACCAGCCGGCCCGGGAGGCGGCCCTGGCGGAGCTGCGGGCAAACAGACACCTCCGGGGCATGTGCGCGGCGCCCGCCCTCTGCCGGATCGCCTGCCTCTGCCTCCGCCATCTGCTCCCGGACCTCTCTCCGGGCCAGTCTGCGGCCCTCCTGCCCACCGTGACTCAGAACTACGTGCAGATGGTGCTCGCCCTCAGCCCCCGCGGGTACCGGGCTGCTGAGTCCCTGAGGGGCCTGGGGGAGGTGGCCCTGAGGGGCCTGGAGACGGGAAAGGTGATCTTCTCTGCAGGAGACATCCCTCCTGCCATGATGGCCTTCGGGGCTGCCCTGGGCCTGCTGACCTCCTTCTGCGTCTGCACAGGCCCCAGGCAGCAGGAGCCGGGCTATGCCTTCACCCACCTCAGCCTGCAGGAGTTTCTGGCTGCCCTGCATCTGATGGCCAGTCCCGAGGTGGACAAAGACGCGCTCGCCCGCCACGTCACCCTCAATTCTCGCTGGCTGCTGCGGACCAAAGCCAGACTGGGCCTCTGGGACCACCTCCCCATCTTCCTGGCGGGTCTGGCATCCTCTGCCTGCTGTCCCTTCCTCCGCCACCTGGCAGAGCGGGGTGAGGCGTGGGTGGGCGCCAAGCAGGCCGCAGTCATACAGGCGCTGAAGAAGTTGGCCACGCGCAGGCTCACGGGGCCCAAGGTGGTAGAGCTGTGTCGCTGTGTGGGCGAGACACAGGAGCCGGAGCTGGCCAGCCTCATGGCCCGAAGCCTCCCCTGCCAGCTGCCCTTCCACAACTTCCCGCTGACCTACGCCGACCTGGCTGCCCTGACCAACGTCCTGGGGCACAGGGAGGCCCCCATCCGCCTGGATTTCGAGGGCTGCCCGCTGGAGCCCCGCTGCCCTGAGGCCTTGGCAGGCTGTGGGCGGGTGGAGAGTCTCAGGTGAGGAAGGGTAGTGCAGGGACCTGGACTTTGGGGCGAGTGGAGGTAACCCACCTGGCAGACCCGCTGCGGGAGACTGGGTAGGACTCGTGGGTACCAGGGAGGACGGGCCCTTCCTGTCCCTCAGCCTGTGACGCAGTCAGGGGCACCGTGCCTCACCAGGACGCCTGGGGTCCATTGGGTCTCCTCTTGTCGTGGGATCTGGATTGTCAGTCTCCCTCTCTCAGCCATGGGCTGGAGCCGCTGATTCGGGCTGTGTTGCTCCAGGCTCTTTGACTTCAGTGTTATTTAACCTCTCAGCCTGCGTTTCCTCATCCCTCAAGTGAATCAGTAATAAAACCGACTTCATGGGGTTGTTGTGAGGTGAGATAAGGCATGAAAAACACTTAGCACAGCTCCTGGCCCACAGGAAAGGCTCCGTATGTGTAGCAGCTAGAGGAAGGGCTCAGCTGCAGGAACAAAGAACCCCTCACCCCACCCTCCCCAACATAGAGTGGATTCAATACCGTAGCATTTTCTCTCTCTCTCCGGGAAGACTCAGAGTCCGGGTCCGTGGGATTGCTCAGCCCCACATGGTCGCACAGAGACCTGGTTCCTCCCATTCTTGCTCATCGTCTCCTTGGGCATGTGGATCTGCAGGGTCAAAGCTGAGACAGGGGCCTAGCTGTGCTCTGGCTTGGGGGAAGGGGAAGAGAGGTCATGGATTAGACTCACTCCGTGCAGTAAAGCTCATTCCTGGAAATAGGGCACATCTCTCCAGTCACATCCCAGTGGTGAGAACATACTAGTAGTCAGATGGCCACACTGAGCTGCAAGGGAGGCTGGGAAATGCCGCCTCTGGCTGAGAAACCATCTTCCCAGGTATAGCTCCATGCACGGGGGATGGGTTTCCGTGGACAGTTAGCAGTCTCTGCCATGACATGTATTTGTTACTACTACAACCATTACAACAACAGCAATAACAATTACTACATTTTCCCCCTGCTAATCCTCACCTGAGGATGTTTTTCCATTGGTGTTTAGGGAGAGGAGAAGAGAGAGGGAAAGACTGAGAGAAACACATTGATCGGTTGCCTCCTGCATGAGCCCTGACCAGGGCCTGGGCCAGGGAGGAGCCTACAACCGAGGTATGTGCCCTTGACCAGAATCGAACCGGGACCCTTTGGTCCACAGGCCGATGCTCTACCCACTGTGCCAAACTGGCTAGGGCAACAACTACTATTAACGTTACTGTATTCATTCCGTTCCTTCTGTCGGAGGAGGGGTGGGCGTGACCTCTAAGCCCCGCCCAGCATTGATTATCTGCCACCTTGCCTCCCCCTGTGGCAGCTTTAAGAGCAGGAAGTGTGGGGACGCCTTTGCAGAAGCCCTCTCCAGGAGCTTGCCGACAATGGGGAGCCTGAAGAAGCTGGGGTGAGCCAGGACTTGGAATGGAGAGGGGTCCTCCGCTGGGGATGCCAGAACTCTCCTCCCTTCCCTCAACCCTATGCAGGGCAGATCGGGCCTACCTCCTTTCCATCCCTGCTTCTCCCATCCATCTTTGCTTACCCTGTAGGTTAGCAGGAAGTAAGATCACTGCCCGAGGCATCTACCACCTGGTGCAGGCTTTGCCCCTCTGTCCACACCTGGAAGAGGTCAGGTGAGTGATCTCCAGGAGGGTTCACTGGCCGAGGGAAGAGGTCACACCAGGGCTTGCATGTTCAGGGGCCCTGATGGGTAGTTTTTCGGTGTGGCTCAGGGAGGGGAGGCATCAATCTAAGAGCTGGGTGGGGCTGGATCCAAACTCAAGGCTCCTAAAGACCCCAGACAACGGCTTCTCTCATCCAATATTTCGGGCCGTTTTGAAGGAGGTTGAGTTTTGAGGCCCCCTTCCCTCTTTCTGTGACCCTGAGAGGGGGATGGCAGTAAGTAGGCTGGTGTTAGGCACTGTGGGTTCACATAAATGCATGAGTCATACGCACACCTTCACATTCATGCACAAATGCATGAAACATACACACACGTACACTTGTCTGCTCTCTTAAGTACATGCCCCACATGCATGCACATTCGAAGGTGTGCATATGTGCAGCGCACACACACGTACACACTTAGATTCACATACATACTCCTACCTGTGTCTGTGATGAGTGGCTGGAGAAGGGTGGGGCCAGGGCGCCTCCTCAGCAGCTCACGGGCGGACCCAGTGCCAGCTGGCACCTTTGTGAGCTTTAGAAAAGGCACCCCTTCATCCCTAGGTGCAGCCTAGCACTAGGGTGCGCCTCTTGCGTAATGGAGCATTAGCTGGACCACAGGTCTGCTCTGTCCCCCCTGCTGGGTGTCTCCATGCATGCTCACTGCGCCCGATGGAAGAAAAGATCAAGGTCACCCTCATTAATTAGAGAAGTAAATGTCAACAAGTTCAGCATTTCCACACATGTTTCCTGACCAGAGCGGCCACACACAAAGGCACCGTGAACTCTTCAGTTCTGTCCCTCCAGCCTGGAACCCGGGCAGGGCTGGGCTGTGGATGCCAGGAACCCGGGCAGGAGTCCAGGCAGGAACCCGGGCAGGACTGGGCTGTGGATGCCAGGAACCTGGGCAGGAGCCCAGGCAGGAACCCGGGCAGGAGTCCAGGCAGGAACCCGGGCAGGACTGGGCTGTGGATTCCAGGAACCTGGGCAGGAGCCGAGGCAGGAACCCGGGCAGGAGCCCAGGCAGGAACCCGGGAAGGACTGGGCTGTGGATGCCAGGAACCCGGGCAGGAGTCCAGGCAGGAACCCGGGCAGGACTGGGCTGTGGATGCCAGGAACCTGGGCAGGAGCCCAGGCAGGAACCCGGGCAGGAGTCCAGGCAGGAACCCGGGCAGGACTGGGCTGTGGATTCCAGGAACCAGGGCAGGAGCCCAGGCAGGAACCCGGGCAGGAGTCCAGGCAGGAACCCAGGCAGGACTGGGCTGTGGATGCCAGGAACCTGGGCAGGACTGGGCTGTGGGTCCCATTTGATGGGTGAGGAATGTGAGGTCAGAGAGGAAGGTGCTTGGCCTAGGGCTCTGGTGAGTCAGGGCCAGAGCTGAGGCCGGAAGCGGCATTTCCTGCAGCCCAGCCTAGGCCACTCATCACCTGGGAGGCAAGAGGCCCTGATGAACTTGAGCCTCAGGCACATCCCAGACATTTTCCTGAGAGCAGGGTGCTGGGTCCCTCGGGCCACCAGAGGGACTGAATGAGGACAGTGTCGAGGCCAGCAGAGGGCCTTGCCTCCTAGCTGGACCTATTGAATCCCATGGAGCAGGTCACCAACTCCTTCTGGGACCCTGTGTTGTGTCTCCCCCATGAGGGTGGCCATGCCCGTCCCTTGCCAACTGGAGCTTCTAAGGGTCCCCACCCCAGGGCTGAGGGACTTGGTCTTCCTTGTAGCTTTCAGGACAACCAGCTCAAGAACCAGGAGTTGCTGAGCATCGTGAAGGTCCTCCCTTGCCTGCCGACGCTCCGGAAGCTTGAGTAAGCGGCCTTTCCACCTGCCTGAGTCGCCCTCCGACCTTAGAGAGCCAAGGCCTGGGGCCCATGGGATGGGGGACTCACTCCTGACACCTTTGCCTCAATCATGCAGCCTGAGCCACAACAATGTCTCCACGGCGACCCTGCTGGGCTTGACCAAGGTGGCAGTCACGTGCCCGACTATCAGGATGCTGCAAGTCAGGTGAGCAGAAGGCGTGGGAGCCTGGCCTTCAGGGTCTTGAGAAAAGAGGAGGGGCTAGGGAAAAGAGGAAACCCTAGTGTGCAAGACGGCCATGCTTGAGTCTGTTTTACTCACATCGGTGTGTCCAGAGCCTAGCTCGGGCCTGGTACCTGGTACTCAACAAGTGAATGAATGGAAAGATGGATGGACGGACCAACAGAGGGATGAAGGAATGAATCAACGAAAGGGGGGAAAAAAATCTAGGAAGTGTAGGCATAGCTCGGAATGAGGCGCCGAGTATCGCTCTCCGTGGTGCTGAACCAGCGCTGCCTGTTGGATCACGGGCAGGTTCAGCGTTATGCCCCTTACTCCTCAAACACAGGAACTCCTATAAAATCGGTGCGTTCCTGATTTCTATTATCTCTCTCGTAAAAGTTGTTTTCCTGGCTTTTTGAAACACTGGGTTCGTCAAGCAAGGGCATCGTCACCCTTGTACATGTCTGATTTGGAGCACCTTAGCTGGTTTTGTGATTGTCAGTCAAAGTCCGCTTCCTCTGGCGGTTTGGGACTGCACGGGGTGCGCAGGGAGGGGGTGAGGTGCTGGTTTCCAGCCCACGGGTTTCATGGCTTGGTGTCTGGCCCTGCAGGGAGGCGGACCTCATCATCCTTCTCTCCCCGCCCACAGAGACAGCTGCGGAGCTACCTGGGTAAGAAGTTAGGGAGGGAGCCGGTCTGGGCCCAGGTAGTTGTGGGGAAAGGTGGCCAAGGGAGCTGAGGGAGAGCTGGGGTGTGGGGATCCTCCTTGCTGCTGCTGCTGCTGCCCTGAGAAGTGACTGACTGCTCAGAGTTGGCAAAGGACTTCCGCTCCCAGAGTAAGCCAGCCCCTTGGGGTGGGGGTGGGGGAAAGTCTCCAAACTGCGTAAAAAAAAAGGGAGGGGAAGGCAATTATGGTGCCTACATCTTACAGTTGTCCTGAGCATTAAACAAATTAATACATTAATGCTTAGAACCCTGCTGGCAGCCAGCTGGCACTCAAGTGCTGGCTCTTCAGCTGTGCATGGATTCCAGCTTGGCCAGCCCTGGGTGGCCAAAGGAAGGGAAGTTGCCTTTCTGTGAAAGAACATTCGGACGGTGCTTCCCCACACCACTCCCAGCTGAGACTCCGAAACAGATGACGCTGTGTGTCTCTGAGCAAGTCCTTCCCCTGCTCTGAGCCTCACGTCCCCTCACCCATACAGTGACTCAGTAGGACCACTGTCCTTCTCCCCCCCCCCCCACCCCCGACTGTCCAGAGAGGTGGTACCCAGTACGGTAGCCACTAGCCACATGTGACTATTTAAACTTTTAAAATGAAGTAAAATGGGCATTTCATGTCATCAGTCACATCAGCCACGTTTCAGGGGCTCGTTGGCCATAGGAGGCCAGTGGCTCCCACCATGAGGGGCCCAGATACAAAACCTTTCCATCGCCCCGGGTAGTTCTGTGGATGGCACTGATCTCCAAGTCAGTGTAAACGTGGCTCACACTGTCCCAGCTTCTCTCCCGCCCCAGCCCTCCCCTGGCCCAGGGGGAGGGAGCCTGGAGGTGCCGTGGCTTTCCACAGCCTGACTCACGTATGGCCCGTGTTCCTGGCCTTCTGCACCGCGGATGGTACATCCACACGTGGAGACCATGGCCCCTTACACAACAGCGGCTGCTTTTTGCTGAGCTTAACTTTTGTGCCCGTGGTCACCCCATTCAGTCCTTCGGTCACTCTATATGCCAGCTATTGTCATTTCATGTCAGAAAAGAGAAACTGGAGGCTCCGAGGGGTGAAGTGACTTGCCCAAGGCCGCACAGCTCTCTATGGCAGAGTCAGCATTTGAATAAAGGTTCCATTTGACTCCAAGCCGCCCGCTCCTGCTGCTTCGCTGCCTAGTGCCTTGAGCACCTCCAAGCAGCCGGCTTTGTTGCTCATTCACTGTGGGTCGTGCTAAGGAGTCCTCAGTCCCTAGAAGCCAAGAGCAGAGCCTGAGCTCCCCAGCCAGGCCAATGTTGGACTTGTTCTTGCCAGATCCCCAGCCCTACGGGGAGACGCCGGCCAGAAAGAGGCTCAGAGCAGAAGCTTGGCCCTCAGGTACCTCGATGGGATCCATGGCCTTCGGAGGAGGGATGTGATATGGGTGGAGGGTGCCTTCCCAGGGGAGGGGCAGCGGGGAGGTGGGGAGGGGAAAGGGGAAAGCAGACCTGGGGCAGGGAAAGGACATGAATAACCCGTCCCGGCCTGAACAAGGAGCATCTGGCACAACAAGGGCAACAGTAACTGTCATTTAATGGGCCCTCGCTGTGTGCTGGGCACGGTGGTATTTTATATCCATCCCCTCGTTGTTATGCTTTTGCAAATTCTGCGAAGTCCACATTATTGTTCCCATTTGACAGAGGGGAACATTGGGTCTCAGATAGCTTAAGTGCCTTGTCCGAGATTACCCAGCGACTGAGAAGCAGGGCCAGGATTCAACACCAGGTCTGGCAGCCTCCTGGCTCCCCCAGGTCCCATGCCTTGCAGCGGGGCCAGGAGCTGGGGTAGGCATCGTGCAGCTTCTTGCCCTGAGCCCCTCTGCCCCCTGCGTCACCCCAGGCTGCAGAAGTGTTGCCTAACCGTCAGGGACGTGGAGATGCTCATAGCCCAGCTCCGGGAAGGCCCCCTCCTGGAGGAAGTAGAGTGAGTATCATGGGGCGCTCTGGGGCAGAAGACGGGAGGGCATGGCAGGGCAGGGTAGGAAAGGCCTCCGTTTGGGCTGAACAGTGTGGGGAAGATGCCTCCTTAAGGATCTGGGGGAAGCTATTATATAACAGCTACTGCTTCCACCTGGCCACCTCCACCTGGCAGGGTGTGACCTGGGTGTCACTCCTGCCTGTCCCCTTCGCTCCTTCCCGCCGCTCAGGATGAAGCCCGAATCCTAAAACCCCGTGTGATCCGGAACCCTGCTCCCAACCCCCAAACCCCATCTGACCCCGCCCTCTGCTCGGCCTTCCCTCCAGACACACAGGCTCCCTTTCCAGTCCTCAAATGTGCTCCTCCGGCCCCATCTCTCTCCGCCCCTTGCTGATTGAACTAGTTTCGCTAGCCTGCAGCTCAAATATCAGGGAAGCCTTCCCTGACCCCAGACCAGGTCATATGCCCCCATCATCATGAAGTTGGTCACAAGAAACACTTGTGTAGGTTGTGGCATAAAGTAGTGGTTGAGGGCGGGGCCGTGAAGTCAGGCTGCCTGGGTTCAAACCCCAGGCCCGCCTTTGGGCAACTGCCCTAACCAGTCTGAACCTCAGAGTACTCATCAGTAAGATGAGGGTAACAATAGCGCCTACGTCCTAGGGCTGTTAGGGGGAGTAAAAATGCCATCATTGCAAAGGCCCCTAGGACAGTGCCTGGCAGGTCGGACACAGTCTTTTACACTCATTATTATGAAGGATCACTTACCCGAATGATGCTTTGCTGGAAGTCAATGAGGGCGGGCGTGCATGTGGAGGGCTGGGGAGGGACCCCCCAGCAGCACAGGCAGCGGGCCCCTCTGTCTCAGCCTCTCAGGGAACCAGCTGGAGGACAAAGGCTGTCGACTGGTGGCAGAGGCTGCCCCCCAGCTGCGCATCGCCGGGAAGCTGGAGTGAGTGGCCCACCCCACTGTTGGGTAACAGAGCCCCGAGAGTCCCAGCGGGCCCCCATGCCTATCATCACCGAGGGAGCTGCTCCCCACCGCCCCCCACCCCCACCTTCTTCAAACTCCTGCAAAGTCCGAGTGGCTCAACCATGCCCTGCTTTTGCCTCTGACATGAGCCAATTATGAAAGCCCCCGGTAGAATGGGTCCCTTGTACCTCAGTGGCTTGCATTCTAGTTTGTCCTTACAACAGCCCCCGGTGGAGTGGGATGAGGTGGGGTGGAGTGTTGCGTTGAGCCAACGTTGGGGGATGGGATGGGTGGGTGCTGGGGTGTTGGGGTGGGATGGTGGGGTGGGAAGTGGTGTGTGAGGCTAGAGGTACAGTGTTGGGTGAGGGGTGGGTTGTGGGGGTGGAGGGATGGAAAGAAAGGGTATTGAGCTGTGGGGCGTGCTACGCTGTTGCACGGTAAAGTGGGGGTGCTGTCTGGGTGGCTTGTGTTGGGTCTTAGCATGTGGGCTGGGGTGGGGGTGTTGAGGTTGGGTAACTGATGTGGAACCTTGGCTTTGTATTGAAATCCTGGCTCTGTCATGTGGTAGCTTTGTGACCCTGGGAAAGCACTTTCACGTCTCCCAGCCTCTGTTTCCCCACTTGTTAAATGCGCTTAGAACGGTGCTAGGAGCTATGAGCATCTCCACTGAGGCTCCGAGGGGCGAAAGCCGTGGGTCGGTTCTGGTCACTCAGCTGGAGAACTTGATTCTCTGAGTGGGGCAGGGTCCTGCGTCTCTCGGCTCATCCACCTGAGCTGGAATCCTCTGAGACCCCCTGGCCAAGGACCCAAGACACCCCACGAGGGACAGCCCGGCAGCGGCTGAGCCAGGAGGAGGGGACTGGGGGCTTCAGCTGCCTGCTGATGGCTGCCGCCCCCTCCTCTCCACAGCCTCAGTGACAACGGGCTCTCGGTGGCGGGGGTGCCCTGGGTGCTGAGGGCAGTGAGCACGTGCCGGAACCTGGCAGACCTGCACATCAGGTGAGAGCTGGCCATGGACGCCTGTCACCACACCCCCCTCCAGCCCAGAGCTCCGGCTCCTCCCATCATTCCCGGTCCCAGTTGCCTCCAGAGGGAGGGACCTAACAAAACCATGATATGGCTGCAGGGTTAGTATGGAGTGGTGCAGACAGCACACACAAGCATGTTAACGCGGCATTTTTCTAACAAAGCTTTTCAAACATACTCCAAGGTAGGGAGCGTGGTATAACGAACACCAGTTCCCACCGATAATTACCTGCATTGTGTCACTCTCGCAGCATCTGTCCCTTGAAAACCTGATTTTTAGAAGAAAATTTGTCATTTTAATCCCATTTTTAAGAAAAAGAAAAAGGAAAAGAACATTCACTGCATTAAAAAGCAAAATATTTTGAAGGACCCTCTCCCAAATGTAGTCAGTGGTCATTGATATGTGGGAGAGACGGGGGGGGGGGGGTGACTTTCTTTTTACTTTATTTTATTTTCTAAGTTCTCCATAGGGATGAAGTGGGACTTTTATAATGGGAAAAAAATATACATAAAAAAATATATACATTCGGTTTGCAAGGCGAGTTTAGGGATGCCGGGCTGTAAGTCACAGCCTCCTGTGGATTCTCGATGTCTGCCCTGACCTGGCAGCGACCTCCCTCTGCTTGGCAAGCAACCTCAGCCCGGGTGCCACCGGTGGACAGAGGGAGGGTTTCAGCCCGAGGCCCAAACCACAGAGACCACAGCACTGGGGTTTTCTCTCAAGGGCGTGCCCGGAAACGAGGGCGGATGATAGTTTGAAATCTGTGAAAGAAAGACTTCAGGCCCCTGGGGGATGGCAACCAGGAGGTTTCTCCAGGTCAGGCTAAAAAATGACCCGGGCCCTGGCCAGTTTAGCTCCGTGGAGAGAGCATCAGCCTGCAGACGGAAGGGTTTGATTCCGGTCAAGGGCATGTACCCCGTTGCAGGCTGGATCCCCTGGCCCCAGTCGGGGTGCGTGCAGGAGGCAACCTCTCTCACATCAATGTTTCTCTCTCTCTCTCTCTCTCTGTCTCTCACCCTCCCTTCCACTCTAAAAATCAATGGAAAAATATTCTCAGCTGAGGATTAACAAAAAAACAAAAAACAAAAACAAAACGATCCGTCGCAGCCGGGACTCCATAAGCCTCTTGCCTCCTCCCTCTCTTCTCTCCGCAGCCTCATGCACAAGCACAAAACTGTGGTTCTCACGTTTGCCCCAGAACCGGAGGAGCAGGAGGGGACCCAGGAGAGGTAGGGCTCCAACACCATCCCGACCTCACCCTGGGCCAGGGCCACCCCCTCCCTGGCTCCCACAGCTGGTCAGTGCCACTCAACTGCCAAGGAAACTTGGCATTCACATAGGCTCAGCAAGCCAGTGGGCATAGAGGGGGATGCAGCCCTACAGGGGAGGGTCAAGGGGAGATGCTGTCCCATCCCCTAGTGGCGCCTGAAGAGAGCCCTGTGATTCAGGATGGAGATGGCACCTCGCTGGGGCAGGTGCAGGGTAGCCAGAGAGATCCAGGCCCTTCGGCCTGAACCTGAGGATTGCCTGGCCTACGCGTCTGATTTTGGCCAGAACTTCTGGCTTCCTTTGGCACAAGGACCCTTAGAGAGTGTTTGCCTCCTCCAGGGTGCCTTCCTGGATTGCCCCCAGCCCAGCACATAGGCAGAGACTCAGCTCTGTGCTCCTCAGTGTCCACCTGCAAGGTCTTCTGTAGGGTCTGAGCTTTCGGAGGCTTGCCTGAAGCTGAGGCTGGCATCTCTGAAGGCGATGATGATAAGGAGGAGGATATTAATGATGCTAATGGCCAAGGTTAATGGAGCACCAAGCACCAAATTAAGGCAACTCACGTACATTCTCCAGTAAGAGCCTAAGTGATTGTCCCAGGTGACACAGCCAGGACACAGAGGAGCCTGGTGGAACCAAGGTCTGGCGGTCTCCAGGCCTGGGTGGAGACTGCATGGTGGGAAGCAAGGCGTTTGCTCAGCCTGGCCTGGTGTGTGTCTCTCCAGAGCTGCGTTTCTTGACAGCCTTACGCTCCGCGTGTCCTCTGAGCTGCCCCCAAGCTCCCCGAGGATCAGGTACAGTGACAACCTGCAGGGCCTGGGTGTGGCTCCAGCCCCCTCCCTCCCTCTGCATGAAGCCCGCCCCTGGCCCCCAGCCCCAGCTGCTCCCTGGATGACAGGATCTGCTCTAGCCAGGAGTTGGGGCCTGGCTTCCCTGCCTCCCACTCTCCTGCCCAGCCCTCCACAGTCACCTTCCCCACCAGCCCCCCATTAAGTGCCCCCAACTTCCAGCAGCTGAGGGGGTGTGGGAGCTCTGGGCAGAGAGCATGGGGGGCTTGCAGCCCCTTCTTTTCAGGCCCTGAGGCTCAGCTCAGCCCCCCAGGATGCTCATCAGTTCTCCTCTGGCCTCTCTCTTCTCTGTCCATCTGCCTCTCCCTCCCTCTGTCTGTCTTTCTCAGATCATGTCTGTCTGGTTTTCTGTGGACCTTTTCTCATTGTCTGTTTGTCCTCCTCCGGCACCATGCACACATGCACGTGTGTGTGTGTATGTGTGTGTGTGTGTGTGCATCTGCGCCCTCTCTCTCTCTCTCTCTCTCCCTCTCTCTCTCTGACTCTGATTTTCCTCTGCCTGTGTGTGATGTCTGTGTGTGATGTGTTGGTCCCTCTTTGTCTGTCTGTCTGGGTGCCAGATGCGTCCGCCCCAGTCCCTCCTGCAAGCCTGTGTGCTTGGGGCCAGGCCCGCTCTGGCGTCTGTGGCGGGGCTGCAGGACTGTGGTTCTGCCTCCGCAGGCTGACACACTGCGGCTTGCAAGCTGAGCACCTGGAGCAGCTCTGCAAGGCCTTGGAAGGAAGCTGTCGCCTGGGCCACCTCGAGTGAGTGGCGCTGTCGGAAGGCGGGTGGGTGGGGCTAAGCAGTGAGTGAGAGCTGGGTTTTGTTTTGCTTTTTAAGATTTGGACCTCCTACTGCAATAGAGAATCTGGTGAAAGGTGTGCCTCTTCCCCCTAGAATATAGGTTCCCCCACACTTGACTCCCCCTGAAGCCCATCCCTGACCCCCTCGGAGTCACAAACCCCAGGATAAGAACCTGGGGGAGACCCCAGCTGACCTAGCGCCACCTGCTAAAGTCTGGCCCCACCACACCGTGTCCAGTTTCAGGAGAAGCGGAGTGATTGAGGCGGTGGGATGGAGAGACAAAACTCCTGCCCACCCCTCTCTCCACCAACCTGTTCTCCCCGCCCCTCCCAGCTTATCAAAGAATGCTCTGGGGGACGAAGGTGTAGCCCAGCTGGCTCGGTGGCTCCCAGCGCTGGGCGCTCTGCAGTCCTTGAAGTGAGTAGCTGGCTGTCCTCATGGCAATGAGGGGATGTGGCGGGGGGCGGGGGGGGCGGGGGCAGTGAGGGGAGCTCTTCTTATGTCCCATCTCTCTCCCTCCGTGGCTGCTCAGAAAGACTAAATAAGAAAAGGCCTGTCCGTTGCCTGGCCCAGTCCCTGGCACGTGGTGAGGGCTCAGGAAAGGGCGTGATTCTCATTCATATCGAGTCTGGCATCTGTGACTCAATGGTCCAGCTTCTGATTTAAGGTTTCGCTTCCTGAATCTGTTCCTGGGAGGCCCAGTCGCCCCGGGCAAGGCAGGTGGGAAGTATGACTGACTGATGTAGAGGCTGGCAGCCATTCTGGCCATGGGTGCAGGGCGGGGCTGTTGGCTGGGTGCAAGCTGCTAGGCAGAGAGGATTCGGATCCCACAGGACACCCAAGCAGGGTGCCCGGGGCATCTGGAGGACCTGGCAGAGACGGGAGATTCTCAGAGGGGAGGTCTGGTAGGAGGCCAGGAACCCCAGCCTTTGCCTGCAGCGACCAGACTTCCCGGGCCCTGAAAGCCTCCTGTGTTCTTGGCCCCACATCCCCTCCTCCCAAGCGCTTCTGGGACAAAGCGAGAGGAGCCCTGGTCCCAGGTCCCGGGTCCCGGTGTGACCTTGAGCAGGTTCCATCACCTCCTGAGCCCTGGTTCCCGTCATTAACACATAAACAGTAGAGGGGGTGTGCTTTGGCTCCAACCCTAGAAGGAGTCTGTGGCCTGGGGCCCTTCCTGCTCCGACAGGCTCCCTGGGATGCTGGGAAGGAGAGGAGGGGCCTGCACCTGGGTGAGGAGGAGGGCCTCCCCACTGCAGGCAAATGCTGTGTGATGGGAGCTTTCGGGGCAAATCCCCACGTGACCTTCTCCACACTGGATGGACGCCGAGTCTGACCCAGGGCCTGCGAGAGGCAGGCGTCCTTAAATGGCAAAAGAAGCCACCACGACAGGTGGACAGACATTGGTCACCGGGCACCACCCCCCCTTTATCGGGCGCCTAAAGGCACTCCCCACGTTCATCGCAGCCAGAGGGAGCCACGGGGTCTAATCGCAGCTCTGTCACCCGTGTGTCTTGTAACTTCGGGCGAGACCTGGCTGCTTTATGGGCCTCGGTTTCCCCATCCGAGTGGGGGGCCGGAAGAGGCGCGCTCACCTAGGAGAGCTCCTGGTGAGTTTCGTCGTCCGGATGCGGGGACCGCCCTCCCCTGCCCTGTGCTCTGACCACACAGAGGGTGCTTTCAGTCTTGTCACTTGAAACAAGACTGGGACCCCTGCCGACACCACGCCTGTGATTCCCCAGCCTCAGTGAGAACCGCTTGTCGCTGGACGCTGTGTTCGGTTTGGCCCAGTGCTTCTCTGCGGTGCCGTGGGTCCTCCAGCTGGACACCAGGTGAGTGAGCCTCAGGGCCCCGCCCGGCCCCCTCGTCTGCATTCACCACAGGCGTCCTCAGGGCCCGCGGGGTCCCGGGTCAGTGTGTGTGGGATGGGTGCCTGCTGAAGGAATGAATGAATGAATGAGTGAGTGAGTGAATGAATGAATGAATGAGTGAGTGAATGAATGAATGAGTGAGTGAGTGAATGAATGAGTGAGTGAGTGAGTGAATGAATGAATGAATGAATGAATGAATATAGCCCCAGGACACTCAAATTTCTCCATGGGACACAATCCATGGACTCCCTCACTCTCTGGGTTATTCTGGGAGACTTTTTTGTATATATTTTTCTTGAATTCAGAGAGGAAGGGAGAGAGAGAGAGAGATAGAAACATCAATGATGAGAGAGAATCACTGACCCGCTGCCTCCTGCACACCACCCACTGGGGATGGAGCCCGCAACTCAGGCATGTGCCCTGACTGGGAATTGAACCTCCTAGTTTATCGGTCAGTGCTCAACCATTAAGCCACGTGGGCCAGGCTGTTCTGGGAGACTTTTAAGAAAACTGGGAACACCCTGTGACCACCGAGTGCTCAGGGACTCGCTTTAATTGTGGGGTCTCTGGAGCTGATGAAACTATAGAAGGGAAAATGCACCCAGCCACACAGCTCTGGGGCATGCAATGTAGATCATGCACGCTTCCTTGAAAGGCCTGCCCATCCCTCCTCTCCCCCTCCCAAGAGTGGGCAGTGTGGGAGCAGACAGACCAGGTTCAAATCCAGGCTCACCAGTTCCCTGCGGTACAGCTTCTAGGAGGTCACTGAGCCTCTCCACGCCTCAGTTTCCTCATCTGTAAAATGGGGTAAGAATACTTCTTTACCTCACAGTTTTCGCATGAGACTTAACAGAGATCATGTGGTTGGTGTGCTTTGTATGTGCCTTAATGCATGCAGCGGTTGTCATATAGTTACTGTGGTATTTGCTGAGGAAGAATGCAGGCTGCCCTCCAGCCTCCCCTTGACCTGGTCAGTCTGCTCTCGTGCCCTTGACCTGGTCAGTGGGCCCTTCGCCTGGTCTCTGATTGCTGCCTCCCTTCTGCCTGCAGCTTCGAGAGCCAGCACGTGGTCCTGAGAGGCGGCGGAAGAGCCAGGTGAGGGCGGAGAGCTCCCAGGGTGAGGCGGGCTCCCCTTTCCCTCTGGCCCCCATTTCCTGGAGGAGCCCCCCACCCCAGGCCCATGCGGACCACTGTCAGCTCCAAAGTAAACCCCCCTCCATATGAATTTGCAGGAACCCGCTGCCTTCACCCTCTTGGAAGAAGCCAGCGCAGAGGGAGGGAGGGGACGCTGGGTGGCAGGCACCAGAGTGGAGCCGGGCTGGCAGCTGCCGCTGTGGGGGAGGGGAGAAGGAAGTGTCCAGGGGACTTTTGCAGCCTCTGCAGACTCACGGTCTCTTATGAGTCACTGCCCTTTCACACCCTGAGGAGCTAGGAGCGCATCTGAGAAGCCAAGAGCCGTTGGCGCTCTGAAAGTTTCCACGTCTTTGCTGTAAACAAAGGGCAATAGTGACTTCTCGCAAGTGCTCCCGGCTGCCCTGCCCGGCTGCCCCCTGGTGGGCACCTCGGTTTCACTCGGCAGGTTGGCAAGCACCAGAGCCACCTGATGCGGGCGCCTGGGCTGCTGCAGCAGGCAGGCGGCAGCGTCCCTTCCCCAGGTGGCTTCTGAAACCAGGGCTGGCCTCGGTCTAGGGCTTCTATTTCTGGGGATCCTCTGGGTTTTTGAGGCCCACAGTGTGGAGGCACAGGGAGACGAGTCATGTGACAGCCGCATCTGTGATCAGGGTGAGGAGAGGCTCTGT
This sequence comes from Myotis daubentonii, assembly GCF_963259705.1. NCBI lineage: Eukaryota > Metazoa > Chordata > Mammalia > Chiroptera > Vespertilionidae > Myotis > Myotis daubentonii. The sequence goes on along the minus strand of NC_081854.1, from coordinate 52,940,082 downwards.
CCTGGCTCCCCGTAACCTGTCAGGGGCCGCCCCCGTGGACAGGGGGGCCTCAGTTTCCCCATCTGTACAGTGAGGGGGTTCATTGCCTTGAGGGCCCCTCCCTGCCCCGACTGATGAGCCTGAGCTTCTAACGTGGATGATTTAAACTTTCCTCTCCAAACGTTTCCCCGCCCAAGGCATCTGCCGGCCCGCAGCCCTCCGCCAGCGTCCCCCGCCCAAGCCCAGTCCTCGGGGTCCGGTCAGCGCTGCGTCCCCAGGAGCTTCTGGTACCTTCTTACCCACGTCTTGTTTGGGGGTAACCACAGCGGGGAGAGGGCTCAAGGAGTGAGGAGAGCCTGGGGGATCAGGCTGGGGATTGGGAGAGAGGAGAAAGGGAATTGAGAGAAGGGGAGAGAGAGGGTGAGTGTGAGGGCTGGTGATGGGGCTGCGGGCCCCGCACTCCAATCCCACACTGATTTCTCTGCAGGCTTCCAGCTCCCCCACGAGGGGCTGTGGGACCTGGCAGGCCCCTCCCTCTCCGGGCCTCGATTTCTTTTCTTTGTTTTTAAATATATTTTTATTGATTTCAGAGAGGAAGGGAGAGGGGATAGAGAGAAACATCAATGATGAGAGAATCATGGACTGGCTGCCTCCTGCCTGCTCCCTGCTGGGGATTGAGCTGGCAACCCCGGCATGTGCCCTGACCAGGAATCAAACCGTGACCGCTTAGTTCTTAGGTTGATGTGCAACCACTGAGCCATGCCGGCCAGGCCTGGCCTCATTTTCCTCACATAAGAAGAGACACCCTGCCGAAACCGGTTTGGTTCAGTGGATAGAGCGTCGGCCTGCGGACTGAAAGGTCCCAGGTTCGATTCCGGTCAAGGGCATGTACCTTGGTTGCGGGCACATCCCCAGTAGGAGATGTGCAGGAGGCAGCTGATCGATGTTTCTCTCTGATCGATGTTTCTCTCTCATCGATGTTTCTAACTCTCTATCCCTCTCCCTCTCTGTAAAAAATCAATAAAATATATTTATAAAAAAAAAAAGAAGAAGAAGAAGAGACACCCTGAGGTGGGGCTGAACAGGGTTGTCCTGAGGAGGAGGAGGGTGTCAGGTGGCCGGCCAGCTTGCACAGAGGCCCCGAGGAGGGAAAGCTGGGCTCGTGGGCAGCATTTCCGTGTGGCCACAGCACAGACAGGAAGCGTGGAAGCGAATGAGGGGGGTTGTGGGGGAGGAGAGGAAGGCTCTTTGCTTTTAGCCTAAGGGTAATGGGGAGCCACAGAGGGTTTCAGCACATGGGTTGGGGGACGTTGGCTGGTCAGGTTTGCACTGCTTAAGCATAGGACGCTGGCAGGGGGGAGAAGGACGGATGGGAGGCAAGCGGGGAGGCCGGGGGTGGTAAGTGGACCAGGTGAGTGGTGGTGGCCGGACTCAGGCAGGGCTCAGTGGAGAGCACAGAGGGGCTGGAGAGGGCAGCTGGGCGCTCAGAGGGTCAGAATGGTGGGGATGGGAGGCTCTGGGAGACTTGGGGGTGGAGAGCGTACTCTGTGGGGGAGGAGCTTGCAGCCTGGGGAGGAGCTGAGAGTCCCTGGGGCTGCACAGGGCCCACCCCCCAGCCTTCTCTGACCCCCTGCCCTGCCTGCTGCTCCTTTTCAGCCTCAGGGAGTGTCGCCTGGAGGCCCTGAGCCTCACCCACCTCTGCGAGGCTCTGGAGAAGTGCCCGGGGCCCCTGGAAGTCAGGTCAGTAAGGAGGACGCAGCCCCGTGACCTGGGGGTGTGGGGTGAATCTTTTCTGGTTCCTTCCCACCGGATCTCACAGCCCAACCCAGCCATGGGCAAACTACGGCCCGTGGGCCGGATCCGGCCTGTTTGAAATGAATAAAACTAAAAAAAAAAAAAGACCGTACCCTTTTATGTAATGATGTTTACTTTGAATTTATATTAGTTCACACGAACACTCCATCCATGCTTTTGTTCCGGCCCGCCGGTCCAGTTTTTTTTTTTTTTTTTTTTTTTTTTTTTTTTTTTTTTTTTTTTTGTTCTTCTAAAAAACTTTTATTAAATTCCATGAAAATTACATACAATATTTTCAAACTTTCTTTTTTTTTTTTTTTTTTGTGTGTGTGTTTTTTTTTTAATTAAATCTTTATTGTTCAGATTATTACATTTGTTCCTCTTTTTTCCCCCCCCATAACTCCCCTCCTCCCAGTTCCCACCCCACCCTCCGCCCTCACTCCCCACCCACTGTCCTCATCCATAGGTGCATGATTTTTGTCTAGTCTCTTCCCACATCTCCCACACCCCTTTCCCCCCCAAGAATAGTCAGTCCATTCCCTTTCTATGTCCCTGATTCTATTATAATCAACAGTTCATTCTGTTCATCAGATTATTAATTCATTTGATTCTTAGATTCACTTGTTGATAGATGCATATTTGTTGTTCATAATGTGTATCTTTACCTTTTTCTTCCTCTTCCTCTTCTTAAAGGATACCTTTCAGCATTTCATATAATCCTGGTTTGGTGGTGATGAACTCCTTTAGCTTTTTCTTATCTGTGAAGCTCTTTATCTGACCTTCAATTCTGAATGATAGCTTTGCTGGATAAAGTAATCTTGGTTGTAGGTTCTTGGTATTCATCACTTTGAATATTTCTTGCCACTCCCTTCTGGCCTGCAAAGTTTCTGTTGAGAAATCAGCTGACAGTCGTATGGGTATTCCCTTGTAGGTAACTGAGTTTCTTTCTCTTGCTGTTTTTAAGATTCTCTCTTTATCTTTTGCTTTTGGCATTTTAATTATGATGTGTCTTGGTGTGGTCCTCTTTGGATTCCTTTTGTTTGGGGTTCTCCGCGCTTCTTGGACCTGTAAGTCCATTTCTTTCACCAGGTGGGGGAAGTTTTCTGTCATTATTTCTTCAAACAGGTTTTCAATATCTTGCTCTCTCTCATCTTCTGGCACCCCTATAATTCTGATGTTGGTACGCTTGAAGCTGTCCCAGAGGCTCCTTACACTATCCTCGCATTTTTGGATTCTTTTTTCATTTTGCTTTTCCGGTTGGATGTTTTTTGCTTCCTCGCATTTCAAATCATTGACTTGATTCTTGCGCTCCTCTGGTCTGCTGTCGGGTGTCTGTATAATATTCGTTATTTCAGTCCGTGTATGCTTAATTTCTCGTTGGTTCCCCAATATAAGATCGAGGGTCTTATTAGTTTTCGTGTAGATCTCATTAAGTTTATCGACAGCTTCTAAACAGTTCTTGAGGGACCTTAAAAGTGTGGTTCTGAACTCTATATCTTCCATTGACAATTTTGTCCTGTTTCTTTGTCTCCGCATTTTGTTATGCTTCCTTGGTGTACCCATTAGTGGTCTTTGTTTGAAGTCTTATAGTTAAATCTTGATTGTTGTAGCTAATTCCAGGGAGGGTTTGACCTCCAGGCCAAGTGGCTATGAGAATCAGCTGTGTCAGCAGTGAGAGAACTTCTGTCCTCTAGGGAGGTGCTAATCTAGCCTTTGCCTGAGGCTATCCGGCAAATGCCTCTGTGCAGGGCTTGGGCAGGGCGGGTCGCACAGGATCAACAGCGTGGGCTGGAGAGAGCAGTTATGGCGGCTCTCAGTCCTGTCCCCAGGGGCTCTGCCTCTCTGAGTCCCAGCACCCGCTGCAAAGCTCGGAGAGAAAGCTGCACTCGCTCTGGCCGAAGCCAGACAGTTCCGCTTCTCCCGTTTGAGTCTGGGTCCCTAAAGACTCGCCCGGATCTGGTGCTCAGAGTCTGCGACTCCCTCCCGATTGAAAACAACAACCGCGCCCTCCGCTGCCAGCCCGCTCCACGCACTCCGCACCTCAGAATTTGACTTCAGCACTGCGCCTCCTCTGAGTGTCCGTGTGCGTTTCTCTTTCCTCCTAGTTGTAGGACTTCCACTCAGCCAGCGTTCCTGTGGTTCTGGGTGATGTCCGTTCCGTGTTTTAGTTTCACTTTTGAAGTAGTTGTTCAAAGCAGCAAACTCCAGCATCAACCTATGCCGCCATCTTGGTTCCAATCTTTTCAAACTTTCTTGATGTCTTGTTTTCAAAGAGCATTCCCTAGGATTAGTGTCTGTAAAACACACGGGTGGAGGTGCCCTTCCGCACATCGCACATCATGCACTTGAAGGCCTCGGCGCTGTTCCGGAAGGTGCAGACGCTACAGTCCCAGTAGCCCTCGTCCGAGGACGGCTTCGGCTGCCGCTTCGGCCTGGTGGGGCTCTTCTTGTCTCCCATGGCTTGGCTACCGATGCTCGCCGAGAGTCCCCGCCGGTCCAGTTTAAGAACCCATTGTGCCCCTCGAGTCAAAAAGTTTGCCCACCCCTTGTCCAACCCCATGAGAGTTCCCTGGCCCGTTGCTAGAAGCCTCAGTAATGAAAACACTTTCGTTATGGAGACTACCAAGCACATGTATATCAGAGAGAGTCGTGTAGTGGAGCCTAGTTCCACTCTACCTACCTCCGTAAGTCGTCACTCCATGGCCCAGCGCGCACAGGGGCACACGCATGCACCCCCAAACACCTCATTTTAAAAAATATATTTTTATTGATTTCAGAGAAGAAGGGAGAGGGACAGAGAGCTAGAAACAGCAATGATGAGAGAGAGTCATGGGTCAGCTGCTTCCTGCACACCCACACTGGGGATGGAGCCCGCAACCCGGGCCTGTGCCCTGACCGGGACTTGAATGGTGACCTCCTGGTTCATAGGTTGACGCTCAACCACTGAGCCACACCGGACCTGCTCTCTCTCTCTCTTTTTTTTTTTTTTTTTACAAAACCTATTGTTACAGAACAGAAAGGGTTTGTCCATCCGGTGCTAGCAGAGCCAAATACTGACCCCGAGGACCGCAGGGGAGAGAGATGGGGTATTTTATTCCGAGTGCCCCTCCAGGAGAACGGAGGCTAGTGCTCAGATGCAGAACTGCCCCGTGGTGTGTGGGTTACAGACCCTGTGGGACAAAATCCCAGGACAGGGGCGTAAGGGGTTGGTGCTGTGCTGGGAGCTGACTGGTGGGCGGAGATGAGGTAATGAGTCATTTCTCTGGGTGTTGAGCACAGCTGTGAGGTGTTTCCCAGGGCCCCTCTGTCCGGTCTCATGGGAAAGCAGCCGGGGGGCCTGTTCCACCTTAGGGCTCGGGAGCCGAAACTTAGCAGGTCAAGATGTGATTTTAGCCGGACCATTACCCAGGCCTGGTTTCTGCTGCCTCGGGGGTGGCTGATTATCCGAGGGGAAGGTCTCTTAGAGGAAGAAGGAGAGGGAGAGAGTTCTAGAGCTAGGATTTTCAACTAAATGTAGCCAACGTCATAGGACCCTAAAATAGCACCATTATTTTATGACCTATTAAAATCATCAAATATCCCATCAATGTTTCATTGTCCCTGACGGCTTGTATTTCTCACACGATGTTTGCATAGTCGTGCCTTTTGATACTAACCCTCCACAGTTTGCTTGTGCCACAAATTATTCACACACACACACACACACACACACACACACCAATGCCAGAATCTAGATAGACATGCAGGCTGCTCCCAGTATTTTTGGTTTTGGTTTGATTTATTATTATTGTTGTTGCTGCTGTTGTTGTTATTATTATTATTATTAGCACTGCAGCCAATGCTGCAAAAAGCACTCTTCTTAGAAGTCAAAGAACACGAGTCTGGCATAACCCAGCATTTCCCATCGCATATGACCTTCCTCTCCCTCTAGCCTCCGTGATCAGCCAGGGACCTGGTGCTCCGAGGGAATGTTTGGGGCCCGGCTCTGGCTGCGTGGCCACGCTCCTAGCTGTCCCCAAGGCTTCCCCACGTCATTCAGATGTTCTGTCTCACAGATTGTCCTGCGTGGTGCTGAGCGACCAGAGCCTGGACACCCTGCTGGGGCACCTGCCCCGGCTCCCCCAGCTGAGCCTCCTGCAGTAGGTGTTTCCCCCAGTTTTCTGTGCCGCCCTGGCTCCTGCATTGCAAAGCCACCCCTCCCTCCCCGGCCCTCCTTCTCCTGAGCTGTGTCGTCATTGCATCTGTCACAACTGGGAGCCCGAGTCTACTTGCAGCTCTTTCCTTAGACTTTATCCACCTTCGGGGGTGTTATTTGACCCCTCTGGGCCTCAGTTTCCACATCTGATAAGTGGGATTAATATTCCCCCAGGGATGGGACTCCAACAAGACAGTTGTTTCAAAGCGCCTTGAAGAATGACAGGCCTTGACAGGTGGGCTATGGGACTGCTCCCCACCCACAGAAGTCACCTGCTTCTAGCAAGGGACTCTCCAGAGGCCGGTCATGCTCACGCCACACCACTTTTTAAAGGTCACCGTGCACATTCAGAAAAGGGAACTGGAGCGGCCTCCCTTAAAGTATTTAAAATTCTGTTTTCTAGTTTCAGCTCCGACTGGTGAGAATTTAAAAAGGATTTACTTTCAATCTTCTAGCAGGTGGGAGAAGCTGCAGCGGAGACGGAAAAATACAACAGGAAAATAAATCGTGTCATTCATACCAGCAACCTAAGTTCTAATGCTAAGGCTCCCGGGACACCTGAGCTGGCTCACAAACCCCCAGGCTCTCTATCCTCCTGAGTCCTGTGGAAGGGAGGGAGGGAGGGAGGGAGGTAGGGAGGGAGGAGACGGCGGCTTTCCAGAGGTGGGCAAATTCAGCAGAGCTCACGCCAACCCCCACAGCACCCACTCTGGTCCTACCCTCAGGAGAGAACGGGTCAGGCAGGCTCCTTTGGACACAGAGGGTGGCGGGTTAAAATGAACAGGTGCAAAACTTCAGACCAGAGAGGGACGTCTTTATGCCCAAGTCACACAGCGTCTGTCTTTGGAGCCAGGTGGCCAGCCTGACTGTCCCCGGGTCTTACATTTTGTATATTATTCAGTCATAGTGCTTATGCACTGCTGTGGGCCAGGAGCTGTTTGGGGTGCTGGAGACACAGCGGGGGGCGGGGGGCCCGCTTGGGGTGCTGGACACACCACATCCTGCTCCTTGCCACCAAGACTCGCCTGTTAAGTCTGTGCTTGAGGGAGAAATCTATAATAATAAAAGCATAAATGCTAATTAGACCAGACATCCTTCCAGACGAAGCCGGGGCTGCGAGGGAAGCCCGGGTCCCGGGTGCCAGAGGGAAGCCGGTGCCGGCAGGAGGGGGAAGGAAGGCCTACTCTTGCACGAATTTCGTGCACCAGGCCTCTAATATAATAATAATAAGGCGCTTAGGTATCGGTTAGGCAGTGCCCACACTCGATGTAATTAAACCCTCAGGACACCTGAAGAGGAAGGTAGACCATGAGTAGAGGCCGGTTGTCCATGTAGGGAAACTGAGGCTCAGACAGCTTGAATGACTCACGCAGGGACACACAGCCAGTAAGCAGAGCTGGGGCTCAAACCCCAGCCTGCTGGACCCCAAGCCCTTATGTGTCCCTCTCGAGTCCCCGCTTCCTCATTGCGGTGCTGCCCTCCCTGCCCCTGGTTCCTGCCCGCCAACCTGTCCCGGCTCCTTGCCCACTGAGCCTGCCCGGCTCCGACTTGCTGACTTGGGGTCGCCCCTTCCCTCCTCAGGCTGAGCCAGACGCCACTGTCCCCGAGCAGCCCCTTTCTGCTGGCTCACCTCCTCGGCCTGTGCCCACGAGTGGAGAAGGTGGATCTCAGGTGGGCATTGCCCAGGGGC